>NW_024573060.1:145000-351618 GCF_018153835.1 Drosophila eugracilis | reverse complement strand
CGAGGGCACGCTATAGAGTCCGGCCTAGCCTCGTCGGTTTTGGGGATGGAGGTCTTGTTTACTAGGCAAATCCTAACACGGTCACATATTTTAATATCATCAAATAAAGTCCAGGAATTGAGCGTGCTGCGACAAGATAGATAAAGGATACTTAAAACCGGGAGAACGGGAAGAATTAACCGACGTGGAAAAGAAGAAGCAGAAAGCTTGCTACACCACAGATGTGGTAAATAGGCCCTCGCGTACTGCCCACCCGTACCTCATGGCTACACAGGTCCGATAAAGCAATGCTTTAGGTGACCCTTAGAACACCCTACAGAACTGTGGAGTCACCAGCTCAGTTCAAACAGAAGATTTTTCAATTCATTACAAGATTTAATTCAGAATAAAAACTAACAAAAAAATTCCACTTGACTAATGAAGTGTTTTGCATTATTCCTAAAATGTTTGCTTTGTATAAAAATAAAATATCTCAATTCTATAGGAGAGGGAAACCACGTAAAATTTTATAAAAATAAAAATTAATATACAAAAATGTTCCAAGAAATATGGGTATATATAAGCTATAATAAAATTTGGTAAAAGTAAATATCAATAAGAAGGTGATAATAAATTTTAAATGAGGGTAATAAAAATATGATAAAAATTTAAAATCTATAAGTGACAGAGCATCCGTTAGTCACCACTTCTAATTACATTAAATTCAAACTGGTCAACGAAATTGTGCTCTTGCTTGCCTTGTTGTATGGATGAATGAATTAGCATTTTTTCAAAACTCAGAGCGACTGAGAAGCTTTCTCTCAGTGCATGTAAAAGGAAAAAATAAATCACTCACTGTAAGTCCATCAACGAAAGATCGATCTCTGCTTGGGTTGCTGTAAATGAGTTAGTGGGTTTTATGGGTACACCTTAGAATTTTTGAAAACGAACTAATTTCCGTACGAGAATTAAAATAAACGGTTTAAAATAACCTGATGATCATTTTGTTCATGAAAATTTACAAAAAAAAAAATTAATAATTTTCATATTCTTCGAATTCGTTTCCTCACTTCCACTAAAAGCCTGTAATTAATTTAAATTTAAACTAAAAAATTAAAAACTATTGAATAAAAAAAAATAATATACCCCAAACATGTTAATAACGCTCTGATTTGGGGGATGAAATGGTAAAAAAAAAAATGAACGCCATGAGGTTGGTCATTAAGGTCTGCTGGGCGGTTTTTTTGATAATCTCTTTGCTCAATATTCCATTGCTGATGGGGTCAACGCCTCTTTCGCTCAACGGGTCTTGGGCAGCTTTGGTCTCCGAAAATTCTCTTATACCATCACCATAACCTCGGTTTTCCGGCCACCTAGGGAGTTAGATTTACGGCATCAATGATTTAGGATAAAAAAAATGATGGATGATGATGATGATGTGGATGCTTGGATGTGGACCGCAAAGAATCTGACAAATTATAATACGACAGCGACGAGGTCGCGCTTTTATAAAGCCGCGACGAACAAAAAAAAACCCACAGACATAGGGGCTTAGCTGCCTTTTTCACTGGCGCAAATGTGGTATTTGGGATAAAAATAAAAACCACTTTGCACTTGCGGGATCTTGCGCTGGTGAAAATTTAAACTCGCGGAGAGTGATCTTAGCTTGCGTCGGCACTTCGTGAGGGTTGCGACAGAAAAGCTCGAGAATGGATCAACCTACATTCTATATAGGTTACCGGAAATACAAAACAGCTGATATTGCAGCTTTCCTAAGCCTCCCTGCTGCAGCTGATTCTGCGTCTTAGCCATTGGGCAACTCCCTACTGCAGCTGATTCTGCGTCTTAGCCATTGGGCAACCCCCTGCTGCAGCTGATTCTGCGCCTTAGCCATTGGGCAACTCCCGAAGTAAAAGCTTCCTTTAGCTATCGATTACCAAAAACTAAAATATAAAGCCTATATAATAATTTTAGTTCTTTATTTATTTTATTGGGAAATGACTCTTCAGTCGCCGCTACAAAGCCCCCCGAAACATTGAGGCTAGGTATTCTATTCCTGGTACCCTAGACTGATTCCGACTGAAGAGGCGCTATTGTTTTAAGTCCTTCGCGTGATAAGTACCTATTAATTTCCTTGCAAATCCTCTAGCACGTAATACACGCTTCCTAGCTTCTTTCGAACCCCTGCATTTAACAAAGGATTGGTCCAAATTTAGCGTTGTAGCCAGACTGGAAACAGCTCTGCCTAAAATTTCTCCGATACACTTTTGCCCTCCTTAAAAGTCACATTTCGAGACCGCAAATTGTAACTCTTCTCTCGTTTTCGTCGTGCTTTCTCTGCATTAGCCGACACGCATTTTCTCGTGCAACTTCCAAAGAATCCTGACGGTCTAACTTCAGCGCTCGATCGTCAAATAAGTTTAACTTTCTCAACAAAGAATACGTGGTCCCGGAAGTGATCATGTGTTGCCCGAACAACACATAGTAGGGCGAAGTCCCTAAACTTGAATGCATTGCTGATCTCAACGAACAGCATATTTTACTTAAATTTTCGTCCCAATCCTTCGATCAGGCCGTATGTATGCTCTTATTGCCGATATCACCGATCGATTTACGCGTTCGGAAGCGTTGGCTTGGGGAGATTGTACCGCGGTAAAGGTGTGAGTTACGCGATACTGTTCCACTAATTTGCCAAACGCGTGAGAACGGAACTGAGAGCCATTGTCGGACACTACGGTTTCTGGCACTCCATACGTTAAGAATAATTCTTCTTCCAAATATTTAACCACAGTACTTGTGTCAATTTTCCTAACAGGTTTCAGAAAAACGTATTTGGAAAATGGTCCAAGACAATAAAAATACCCACATGGCCGCTTCTCGATCTAGGATAAGGTCCGGAGAAAATCCATAAATAACCGTTGGAAAAATCGATGACTTTCTGGAGCTTTCCCAAGGGCGGTCGCAAACGCAATTTGATGGCTTCGTGGTCCTGCATACCTCGCAAGCATTCACATAAGCCTTTACATCAGGCACTCAGCCCAGGCCAAAAATAGTAACGCCTAACTCTTTTCAATGGTCTTATGGATGCCCCCATGAGACGACAAGGTACTATCGTGTGCTTTCGCTAGTATTTCTGGAACTAACTCCTTTGGAACCCAAAGTTTCCACGCGAATTCGTCGTGCATGCGATCTCCTGTTAGGTGTTCGGCCTTACGATAAACGAAACCTTCCTCAGTCTTAAGGTCAGGAAAATTAGTTTCGTTCGCTTTCACTTTATTCACTAAATCGGTGTATTCCCCCGATTTAAAATGCTCCGAGCTCAAATCTAAAAGTAGTCCTTCTCGCAAGTCCACCGCGGCTATCACTTCTTCATTAACCCGAGACAACACGTCGGGAACCAGATTGAGGGATCCTTTGCGATGTTCGATCTTGAATTTGTACCTTTGCAATGATAACGCCCATCGAGCCAATCGTGTACTCAAATCCTGATTGGACATCAGCCATTTTAATGAGGCATGATCTGTGATAATTTTAAAGTTCTGACCTTCGACATAGGCCCTAAAATTCTTTAGTGCCACTATTGCAGCCAAACATTCTTGTTCCGTTACTGTATAATTTTGTTGCGGCTTATTCAACTTCTTTGAAATGAAGCAAATAGGTCGCTCATCCCCTTCCTCAGATACTTGTACTAACACTGCTCCTACCCCTGTCTTACTGGCGTCACAGTGTATCTCGAACGGTTTTCCAAAATCGGGGCTACACAAAACGGGCGCTTCGGATAATGATCGTTTTAAATTCTCGAAGGCTTTTAGCGCTTCGTCGGTCAAACTGAACTTACGTTTGGTTGTCATTAAGTCAGTTAACGGAGCGGCAAGAGTCGCAAAATTTGGCACAAACTCTTGGAACAGGAAAATTAGTAATTGCTGCCACCTTTCGGGGTCTGTACGTATACCACCGTCTCCAATGATATGCCCCAAATATCGTACCCGGTGCATGCAAAAATGACTTTTTCCGATATTGATAGTTAACCCGGCCCGTCTAATTTGCAAAGCTATTTCCCTCAGGACTTCAAGATGCCTGTCAAAGCTTGAAGAAACTATCAACAAATCGTCGAGATAGACGAACACTTCGTTCCTTAGGTGTGCTGGTACTACCTTATCCATAAGTCGAGACATTGTGCTTGTAACATTACAAAGCCCGAATGGCATTACTTTAAATTGATAGAGAGGTCTTCCCGGTACCGTGAACGCTGTTTTGTCCCGAGTAGCGACATCTCAAAGGCATCCGCCAATACGCGTCCTTTAAATCGAGGCTCGATATATATTCCGCGTTCGGCAATCGACTTAAAAATACCACTAATCTGAGGAAGAGGATATGCATCCTTTTCTGTAAAACTGTTGACTTTTCTGCAGTCAAGACAAATTCGAACTTTTCCTGGTTTAGTAACCATAACGATAGGGGATGACCAAGAGCTTTCCGACTCTTCTATAACACCTAACTCTAACATTCTATCAATTTCAGAGTACATGGCCTTTTCCACCGCGGGTGAAATTGGAAAGTGTCTTTGCTTGATGGGTTTCGCCTTACCCACCTCGATGGTATGAGTTATTAAATTCGTCCTACCCAGTCCTTCTTGCACAAACGACGGAAAACAATTGATGACGTTCATCAACTTGGCCTTATCCACTTCAGACAAAATATGCTGATCAACGTTAAGCTTTGAGTTTACTTCTGTTGATCCTAGTTCAGATATAATTAACTTCCGGGGTAATAAATCGTAGAGTTTCCAAAAATCAATCCCTAAATATAAGTCTTGTTTTAAAGAGGGTACTATATATATTTTCATTAACTTTTTAACTTCACCGTATTCTATTTCAACTTTACAATATCCTATTATCTGCTACGCTCTTCCATCAGCCGTTGAGGCACTACATGCTAATACTTTATATTTAATACTAGTTTTTAACTCCTCCGCTAAATTACCACCAACACAACTAATTGAAGCTCCTGAATATAATAATCCATTGACAGTACGATTCAGAAACTTGACTGGTACAAAAGGTCGCGGATCGCTTGATCCTGCTGGCAAGGAATTAATGTACTGAAGGCCCTGTTTAATCTCCTTTACCCGCCACCAAAACTGATTTACCCGCCTTGAGCTTCGGGATCGCCGCATTTTAAAGTTTGGGTTGTAATAAAATCCTGAAATATTCTCCTCCTGTAACCTCGGTATTTTGCTGTGAAGCAAAGGACCTGAATCAATGCACTGTTTGTCGATGGAAGGAGTTGAGGTTGTCAACTCTACCTCTTCTATTTCTCGGTCATTGTGGCCTGACTTCGTACGGCACTCGGAGCTTTCGGTCTGAACTGCGACTTCGACGTGCCGGCTTGGAAGTTTTTTGAACACTTACCACAGTTTGGTTTGTAAGTATTCGGTGCTCCACAACCGTAACAAAAATTCTCCTATCCGATATACAATCCTGGTATCTATGACCTTCCTTCGGCAATTCCAGCACAAAAGGGAGAAAGCTTCTATGCCTGCTTCATCATCGGATTGCTCTGTTTCCGGACCATCGTAACCTTCACTAAACTCAGAGATATCGCGTTTAAAAGGCGTGCTTCGAGAGTATCCTTGAGGATCTCTTTACCTCAGCCATAAACGCTTCACGTTTGCGACAAATTCCCCTTAACTCGCTGACTGTTTGGATATCGAGATTTAAAATCTCATGCCTTATCTCGGGACGAAGGTTATTCTTGATAACTCACTAGCTTCTGCTGTGTCCACGGGTGATCCAACTGATCCACCAGACTCGACACGGTGTCGTAAAATGAATCAAACGATTCGTTCGGTTTTTGTTTGGTATTTCTAATAATCTCTTCAGTGTCGCCGTCATCCCTAACCTGACGAAACTGAAGCCGCAAAGCTGAACAGAAGCTGTCCCATTGGACTTCGCCATGGGCTTTATGATATCGCCAATAAAATTCATTGGCCTTACCCTCAAAAAGGACGCTTGCATTTCTGCAAAGTATCGTATAGTTATTTCCTAAAGTCTCCCTAGTCAGTGCTTCCACTCTATATATGAAGTTGTCCACAGACACTCCTTTTCCGGAATACTTAATTTTCCACCCGTTGAGGATATGCACTACCTTATCAGGGCGGTTCAACAAGTCTGACGTGTTGCTTCCCTGAGAGTTTTGGGAACGCGGACTTAATGTGCTTTCTCTCACAGGTACCCTGGTATTTTCTGGGTCTATCCTGCCTTGCAGACTTCCTTCTGATGGAGGTAAAGACGGGTGACTCATTCCCGAGCTGTGATTCTGAGCTGCTGATGTCCTAGTCAAAACGTCAGCTACTGAGTTTTGGATCAACTCGGCCATCTTCCCTGACAGTGACTCCAACAATCTCTGCTCCATAGCTAGTAGCGTTATGGCATTCGCCGAAATTATGCTTTCATTGCTGCAAATGGGATTAGACCCTGAAGTGGTAGGTATGTCGTCTGTCGTTTGTCTCCCGACGTTATCGGGGGTGGGCTGATTCCTGGATTGACTTCGAGTTCGTCTTTCCGGATCATCCGTTACCTTAAATCCTTTGGGTCTGCAAACCGCCTTGCAAACCGGACATTGTAAACTCTTTTTCCAGTGAACTTCTATGCACTTCCGGTGAAACTCATGCTGGCATGCCGTTACGTAGACCTCGGCAGCGTTTACCTCGGCGTTACAAATCGGACAACAGGAATTGGAGCTGTTTGCAGCTCCTTTATCTGGAGACCGGTCTATCCCCATCTTCTCAAAAATCGTAACTTTCCCACAACTAATATATCAACAACCGAAATAAAAAAAAGGAATTATCAAAATCTCGCTGCTAAGCTTGTTGCTAACAAACCAAATATTTTACTCAAGGATACGTTGCCTTCAGCAACTAAACCAACAAAAGAAAAAAAAAATCTAAACAAAAGAGTGTTTGAACTGATGCTTGATGTCGCACGTGTTGTAGGGTATTTGTTTTTTTTTTCCCCGACTTCTCAGGAAAATAAAAGTAGATAGTTAATGACTTTACTCGGTTTCTTTCAAGGACAATCAGTTGGTCAGTAATGAACACTAATAATCATTTAACTGCTTTCCAAAAAAATTTAATACCCAACGAGAAATTTTAAGAAGAAAAAGAAGAAGGTTGAAAAATCGAATTAATTTACCTGGAGTCTTAATGAGAAAAAAAAAGGAACAGTTCCACTAAGGCCCCAACGTTGGGCGCCACTTTTCTTTATTTAATATTTAATTAATTATAACTGTAGCGTGTAACGGTCTTCTGCGCTTTCCGAAAGGATTTGTATTTGCGAGGGCACGCTATAGAGTCCGGCTCTAGCTCGTCGGCTTTGGGGATGGAGGTCTTGCTTCATACAAATCCTAACACGGTCACATTTTAATATCAAATAAAGTCCAGAATTGAGCGTGCTGCGACAAGATAGATAGCTAGATACTAAACCGGGAGAACGGAAGAATTAATTCGACGCGGAAAAGAAGAAGTAGAAAGTTTGCTATGCCACAGATGTAAATAGGCTCGCGTACTGCCCACCCTACCTTTGGCCACAGTCCGATAAAGCAATGCTTTAGTGACCCCTTAGAACACCCTACAACCGTGGAGTCATCAGCTCAGTTCAAACAGAAGATTTTTCAATTCATTATAAGATTTAATTCAGAATAAAACTAACAAAAAAAATTTGGCTTTGACTAATGAAGTGTTTTGCATTATTCCTAAATGTTTGCTTGTATAAAAATAAAATATCCTAATTAAATGAGAGGGAAACTTATGTAAAATTTATAAAAAATAAAAATTAATACGTAAATGTTCCAAGAAATATGGGTATATATATAATATAATAAAATTTGGTAAAAGTAAATATCAATATGAAGGTGATAATAAATTTTAAATGAGGGTATTAAAAATATGATAAAAATTTAAAATTCATAAGGATAGAGTATCCGTTAGTCACCACTTTAATTACATTAAATTAAATCATTTAAACGAAATTCATGCTCTTGTTAGTTTTGTTCGTATGGATGAATGAATTAAATTTTTTTTTTCAAAAACTCAGAGCGACTCGAGAAGTTTTTCTCAGTGCATGTGTAAAAGGAAAATAAATCACTCACTGTAAGTCCATCGGCGAAAGATCGATCTCTGCTTTGGGTTGCTGTAAATGAGTTAGTGGGTTTTATGGTACACCATAGAATTTTAAAACGAACTAATTTCCGCACGAGAATTAAAATAAACGGTTTAAAATAACCTGATGATCATTTTGTTTCGCGAAAATTTACAAAAAAAAAAATTAATAATTTTCATATTCTTCGAATTCGTTTCTCTTCACTTCACTAAAAGCCTGTAATTAATTTAAATTTAAACTAAAAATTAAAACTATTGAATAAAAAAAAAATATAAATTTCAAACATGTTAATAACGCTCTCGATTTGGGGGATGAAATGGTAAAAAAAAAAAAAATGAACGCCATGAGGTTGGGGCTGGTCTGCTGGGCTAGCGGTTTTTTTTTTTTTGATAATTCCCCTTTGCTCAATATTCCATTGCTGATGGGGGTCAACGCCCTTTCGCTCAACGGGTCTTGGGCAGCGTTGGGTCTCCGAAAATTCTCTTATACCATCCCTAACCTCAGTTTTCCGGCCACCTAGGAGTTAGATTTACGGCATCAATGATTTAGGATAAAAAAAAATGATGGTGATGATGATGATGTGGATGCTTGGATGTGGACCGCAAAGAATCTGACAAATTATAATACGACAGCGACGAGGTCGCGCTTTTATAAAGCCGCGACGAACAAAAAAAAACCCACAGACATAGGCTTAGGCTGCCGTTTTCACTGGCGCAAATGTGGTATTTGGGATAAAAATAAAACCACTTTGCACTTGCGGGATCTTGCGCTGGTGAAAATTTAAACTCGCGGAGAGTGATCTTAGCTTGCGTCGGCACTTCGTGAGGGTTGCGACAGAAAAGCTCGAGAATGGATCAACCTACATTCTATATAGGTTACCGGAAATACAAAACAGCTGATATTGCAGCTTTCCTAAGCCTCCCTGCTGCAGCTAATTCTGCGTCTTAGCCATTGGGCAACTCCCTGCTGCAGCTGATTCTGCGTCTTAGCCATTGGGCAACCCCCTGCTGCAGCTGATTCTGCGCCTTAGCCATTGGGCAACTCCCGAAGTAAAAGCTTCCCTTTAGCTATCGATTACCAAAAAAACTAAAATATAAAGCCTATATAATAATTTTAGTTCTTTATTTATTTTATTGGGAAATGACTCTTCAGTCGCCGCTACAAAGCCCCCCCGAAACATTGAGGCTAGGGTATTCTATTCCTGGTACCCTAGACTGATTCCGACTGAAGAGGCGCTATTGTTTTAAGTCCTTCGCGTGATAAGTACCTATTAATTTCCCTTGCAAATCCTCTAGCACGTAATACACGCTTCCTAGCTTCTTTCGAACCCTGCATTTAACAAAGGACGGTCCAAATTTAGCGTTGTAGCCAGACTGGAAACAGCTCTGCCTAAAATTTCTCCGATACACTTCTTGCCCTCCCTTAAAAGTCACATTTCGAGACCGCAAATTGTAACTCTTCTCGTTTTCGTCGTGCTTTCTCTGCATTAGCCGACACGCATTTTCTCGTGCAACTTCCAAAGAATCCTGACGGTCTAACTTCAGCGCTCGATCGTCTAATAAGTTTAACTTTCTCAACAAAGAATACGTGGTCCCGGAAGTGATCATGTGTTGCCCGAACACCATATAGTAGGGCGAAGTCCCTAAACTTGAATGCATTGCTGATCTCAACGAACAGCATATTTTACTTAAATTTTCGTCCCAATCCTTCTGATCAGGCCGTATGTATGCTCTTATTGCCGATATCACCGATCGATTTACGCGTTCGGAAGCGTTGGCTTGGGGAGAATGTACCGCGGTAAAGGTGTGAGTTACGCGATACTGTTCCACTAATTTGCCAAACGCGTGAGAACGGAACTGAGAGCCATTGTCGGACACTACGGTTTCTGGCACTCCATACGTTAAGAATAATTCTTCTTCCAAATATTTAACCACAGTACTTGTGTCAATTTTCCTAACAGGTTTCAGAAAAACGTATTTGGAAAAATGGTCCAAGACAATAAAAATACCCACATGGCCGCTTCTCGATCTAGGATAAGGTCCGAGAAAATCCATAAATAACCGTTGGAAAAATCGATGACTTTCTGGAGCTTTCCCTAAGGGCGGTCGCAAAACGCAATTTGATGGCTTCGTGGTCCTGCATACCTCGCAAGCATTCACATAAGCCTTTACATCAGGCACTAGCCCAGGCCAAAAATAGTAACGCCTAACTCTTTCAATGGTCTTATGGATGCCCCCATGAGACGACAAGGTACTATCGTGTGCTTTCGCTAGTATTTCTGGAACTAACTCCTTTGGAACCCAAAGTTTCCACGCGAATTCGTCGTGCATGCGATCTCCTGTTAGGTGTTCGGCCTTACGATAAACGAAACCTTCCTCAGTCTTAAGGTCAGGAAAATTAGTTTCGTTCGCTTTCACTTTATTCACTAAATCGGTGTATTCCCCCGATTTAAAATGCTCCGAGCTCAAATCTAAAAGTAGTCCTTCTCGCAAGTCCACCGCGGCTATCACTTCTTCATTAACCCAAGACAACACGTCGGGAACCAGATTGAGGGATCCTTTGCGATGTTCGATCTTGAATTTGTACCTTTGCAATGATAACGCCCATCGAGCCAATCGTGTACTCAAATCCTGATTGGACATCAGCCATTTTAATGAGGCATGATCTGTGATAATTTTAAAGTTCTGACCTTCGACATAGGCCCTAAAATTCTTTAGTGCCACTATTGCAGCCAAACATTCTTGTTCCGTTACTGTATAATTTTGTTGCGCCTTATTCAACTTCTTTGAAATGAAGCAAATAGGTCGCTCGTCCCCTTCCTCAGATACTTGTACTAACACTGCTCCTACCCCTGTCTTACTGGCGTCACAGTGTATCTCGAACGGTTTTCCAAAATCGGGGCTACACAAAACGGGCGCTTCGGATAATGATCGTTTTAAATTCTCGAAGGCTTTTAGCGCTTCGTCGGTCAAACTGAACTTACGTTTGGTTGTCATTAAGTCAGTTAACGGAGCGGCAAGAGTCGCAAAATTTGGCACAAACTCTTTGGAACAGGAAAATTAGTAATTGCTGCCACCTTTTCGGGGTCTGTACGTATACCACCGTCTCCAATGATATGCCCCAAATATCGTACCCGGTGCATGCAAAAATGACTTTTTCCGATATTGATAGTTAACCCGGCCCGTCTAATTTGCAAAGCTATTTCCCTCAGGACTTCAAGATGCCTGTCAAAGCTTGAAGAAACTATCAACAAATCGTCGAGATAGACGAACACTTCGTTCCTTAGGTGTGCTGGTACTACCTTATCCATAAGTCGAGACATTGTGCTTGTAACATTACAAAGCCCGAATGGCATTACTTTAAATTGATAGAGAGGTCTTCCCGGTACCGTGAACGCTGTTTTGTCCCGAGTAGCGACATCTAAAGGCACCTGCCAATACGCGTCCTTTAAATCGAGGCTCGATATATATTCCGCGTTCGGCAATCGACTTAAAATACCACTAATCTGAGGAAGAGGATATGCATCCTTTTCTGTAAAACTGTTGACTTTTCTGCAGTCAAGACAAATTCGAACTTTTCCTGGTTTAGTAACCATAACGATAGGGGATGACCAAGAGCTTTCCGACTCTTCTATAACACCTAACTCTAACATTCTATCAATTTCAGAGTACATGGCCTTTTCCACCGCGGGTGAAATTGGAAAGTGTCTTTGCTTGATGGGTTTCGCCTTACCCACCTCGATGGTATGAGTTATTAAATTCGTCCTACCCAGTCCTTCTTGCACGAACGACGGAAAACAATTGATGACGTTCATCAACTTGGCCTTATCCACTTCAGACAAAATATGCTGATCAACGTTAAGCTTTGAGTTTACTTCTGTTGATCCTAGTTCAGATATAATTAACTTCCGGGGTAATAAATCGTAGAGTTTCCAAAAATATAAGTCTTGTTTTAAAGAGGGTACTATATATATTTTCATTAACTTTTTAACTTCATCGTATTCTATTTCAACTTTACAATATCCTATTATCTGCTACGCTCTTCCATCAGCCGTTGAGGCACTACATGCTAATACTTTATATTTAATACTAGTTTTTAACTCCTCCGCTAAATTACCACCAACACAACTAATTGAAGCTCCTGAATCTAATAATCCATAGACAGTACGATTCAGAAACTTGACTGGTACAAAAGGTCGCGGATCGCTTGATCCTGCTGGCAAGGAATTAATGTACTGAAGGCCCTGTTTAATCTCCTTTACCCGCCACCAAAACTGATTTACCCGCCTTGAGCTTCGGGATCGCCGCATTTTAAAGTTTGGGTTGTAATAAAATCCTGAAATATTCTCCTCCTGTAACCTCGGTATTTTGCTGTGAAGCAAAGGACCTGAATCAATGCACTGTTTGTCGATGGAAGGAGTTGAGGTTGTCAACTCTACCTCTTCTATTTCTCGGTCATTGTGGCCTGACTTCGTACGGCACTCGGAGCTTTCGGTCTGAACTGCGACTTCGACGTGCCGGCTTGGAAGTTTTTTGAACACTTACCACAGTTTGGTTTGTAAGTATTCGGTGCTCCACAACCGTAACAAAAAATTCTCCTATCCGATATACAATCCTGGTATCTATGACCTTCCTTGCGGCAATTCCAGCACAAAAGGGAGAAAGCTTCTATGCCTGCTTCATCATCGGATTGCTCTGTTTCCGGACCATCGTAACCTTCACTAAACTCAGAGATATCGCGTTTAAAAGGCGTGCTTCGAGAGTATCCTTGAGATCTCTTTACCTCAGCCATAAACGCTTCACGTTTGCGACAAATTCCCCTTAACTCGCTGACTGTTTGGATATCGAGATTTAAAATCTCATGCCTTATCTCGGGACGAAGGTTATTCTTGATAACTCTCACTAGCTTCTGCTGTGTCCACGGGTGATCCAACTGATCCACCAGACTCGACACGGTGTCGTAAAATGAATCAAACGATTCGTTCGGTTTTTGTTTGGTATTTCTAATAATCTCTTCAGTGTCGCCGTCATCCCTAACCTGACGAAACTGAAGCCGCAAAGCTGAACAGAAGCTGTCCCATTGGACTTCGCCATGGGCTTTATGATATCGCCAATAAAATTCATTGGCCTTACCCTCAAAAAGGACGCTTGCATTTCTGCAAAGTATCGTATAGTTATTTCCTAAAGTCTCCCTAGTCAGTGCTTCCACTCTATATATGAAGTTGTCCACAGACACTCCTTTTCCGGAATACTTAATTTTCCACCCGTTGAGGATATGCACTACCTTATCAGGGCTGTTCAACAAGTCTGACGTGTTGCTTCCCTGAGAGTTTTGGGAACGCGGACTTAATGCGCTTTCTCTCACAGGTACCCTGGTATTTTCTGGGTCTATCCTGCCTTGCAGACTTCCTTCTGATGGAGGTAAAGACGGGTGACTCATTCCCGAGCTGTGATTCTGAGCTGCTAATGTCCTAGTCAAAACGTCAGCTACTGAGTTTTGGATCAACTCGGCCATCTTCCCTGACAGTGACTCCAACAATCTCTGCTCCATAGCTAGTAGCGTTATGGCATTCGCCGAAATTATGCTTTCATTGCTGCAAATGGGATTAGACCCTGAAGTGGTAGCTATGTCGTCTGTCGTTTGTCTCCCGACGTTATCGGGGGTGGGCTGATTCCTGGATTGACTTCGAGTTCGTCTTTCCGGATCATCCGTTACCTTAAATCCTTTGGGTCTGTAAACCGCCTTGCAAACCGGACATTGTAAACTCTTTTTCCAGTCAACTTCTATGCACTTCCGGTGAAACTCATGCTGGCATGCCGTTACGTAGACCTCGGCAGCGTTTACCTCGGCGTTACAAATCGGACAACAGGAATTGGAGCTGTTTGCAGCTCCTTTATCTGGAGACCGGTCTATCCCCATCTTCTCAAAAATCGTAACTTTCCCACAACTAATATATCAACAACTGAAATAAAAAAAAGGAATTATCAAAATCTCGCTGCTAAGCTTGTTGCTAACAAACCAAATATTTTACTCAAAGATACGTTGCCTTCAGCAACTAAACCAACAAAAGAAAAAAAAAATCTAAACAAAAGAGTGTTTGAACTGATGCTTGATGTCGCACGTGTTGTAGGGTATTTGTTTTTTTTTTTCCTCGACTTCTCAGGAAAATAAAAGTAGATAGTTAATGACTTTACTCGGTTTCTTTCAAGGACAATCAGTTGGTCAGTAATGAACACTAATAATCATTTAACTGCTTTCCAAAAAAATTTAATACCCAACGAGAAATTTTAAGAAGAAAAAGAAGAAGGTTGAAAAATCGAATTAATTTATCCTGGAGTCTTAATGAGAAAAAAAAAGGAACAGTTCCACTAAGGCCCCAACGTTGGGCGCCACTTTTCTTTATTTAATATCTTCTGCGCTTTCCGAAAGGATTTGTATTTGCGAGGGCACGCTATAGAGTCCGGCTCTAGCTCGTCGGCTTTGGGGATGGAGGTCTTGCTTCATACAAATCCTAACACGGTCACATTTTAATATCAAATAAAGTCCAGAATTGAGCGTGCTGCGACAAGATAGATAGCTAGATACTAAACCGGGAGAACGGAAGAATTAATTCGACGCGGAAAAGAAGAAGTAGAAAGTTTGCTATGCCACAGATGTAAATAGGCTCGCGTACTGCCCACCCTACCTTTGGCCACAGTCCGATAAAGCAATGCTTTAGTGACCCCTTAGAACACCCTACAACCGTGGAGTCATCAGCTCAGTTCAAACAGAAGATTTTTCAATTCATTATAAGATTTAATTCAGAATAAAACTAACAAAAAAATTTGGCTTTGACTAATGAAGTGTTTTGCATTATTCCTAAATGTTTGCTTGTATAAAAATAAAATATCCTAATTAAATGAGAGGGAAACTTATGTAAAATTTATAAAAAATAAAAATTAATACGTAAATGTTCCAAGAAATATGGGTATATATATAATATAATAAAATTTGGTAAAAGTAAATATCAATATGAAGGTGATAATAAATTTTAAATGAGAGTATTAAAAATATGATAAAAATTTAAAATTCATAAGGATAGAGTATCCGTTAGTCACCACTTTAATTACATTAAATTAAATCATTTAAACGAAATTCGTGCTCTTGTTAGTTTTGTTCGTATGGATGAATGAATTACATTTTTTTTTTCAAAAACTCAGAGCGACTCGAGAAGTTTTTCTCAGTGCATGTGTAAAAGGAAAATAAATCACTCACTGTAAGTCCATCGGCGAAAGATCGATCTCTGCTTTGGGTTGCTGTAAATGAGTTAGTGGGTTTTATGGTACACCATAGAATTTTAAAACGAACTAATTTCCGCACGAGAATTAAAATAAACGATTTAAAATAACCTGATGATCATTTTGTTTCGAAAATTTACAAAAAAAAAATTAATAATTTTCATATTCTTCGAATTCGTTTCTCTTCACTTCACTAAAAGCCTGTAATTAATTTAAATTTAAACTAAAAATTAAAACTATTGAATAAAAAAAAAAATATAAATTTCAAACATGTTAATAACGCTCTCGATTTGGGGGATGAAATGGTAAAAAAAAAAATGAACGCCATGAGGTTGGGGCTGGTCTGCTGGGCTAGAGGTTTTTTTTTTTTTTGATAATTCCCCTTTGCTCAATATTCCATTGCTGATGGGGGTCAACGCCCTTTCGCTCAACGGGTCTTGGGCAGCGTTGGGTCTCCGAAAATTCTCTTATACCATCCCTAACCTCAGTTTTCCGGCCACCTAGGAGTTAGATTTACGGCATCAATGATTTAGGATAAAAAAAAATGATGGTGATGATGATGATGTGGATGCTTGGATGTGGACCGCAAAGAATCTGACAAATTATAATACGACAGTGACGAGGTCGCGCTTTTATAAAGCCGCGACGAACAAAAAAAAACCCACAGACATAGGCTTAGGCTGCCCTTTTCACTGGCGCAAATGTGGTATTTGGGATAAAAATAAAACCACTTTGCACTTGCGGAATCTTGCGCTGGTGAAAATTTAAACTCGCGGAGAGTGATCTTAGCTTGCGTCGGCACTTCGTGAGGGTTGCGACAGAAAAGCTCGAGAATGGATCAACCTACATTCTATATAGGTTACCGGAAATACAAAACAGCTGATATTGCAGCTTTCCTAAGCCTCCCTGCTGCAGCTGATTCTGCGTCTTAGCCATTGGGCAACTCCCTGCTGCAGCTGATTCTGCGTCTTAGCCATTGGGCAACCCCCTGCTGCAGCTGATTCTGCGCCTTAGACATTGGGCAACTCCCGAAGTAAAAGCTTCCCTTTAGCTATCGATTACCAAAAAAACTAAAATATAAAGCCTATATAATAATTTTAGTTCTTTATTTATTTTATTGGGAAATGACTCTTCAGTCGCCGCTACAGCTGGAGCTGCAGGCAGCGGTTCTTAAAACGAGACTGATAAACACTGTCAAGGAGGAGCAAAGTGTGGAGTCCACACTGTGGACATAAGCGAAACGGTATTATGGGTCAGGTTGAAGGTTTTCCAGCTGACAACGCAGCGGATTATGCGACGCGGTCGCAGAATATGGCGGACCTTAGCCCGGAATCACGTTAGCCAAGCCGACCTGAATTATTGAGGCAGCCGGGGAGCGGCTGGCCGGCGCCTGAGGAGGAAACCGAGCGTGTTCCGAATACACCTGGAGTGGATGCGTAGCTGCCCAAGGAGGGTTCTACGCGAAAGCAGTGGAGGGTTGCTCGCATACTGTGAGCCCGTTTCTGGAGGAGGTGGGTCCTGGGGTACCTGTCTACGCTTGTGCGCTGCTAGATGTGATACTGACGAACGGAGTCCATCCGCCAGAGCGATAATTGTCTTTTTTTTCGCGACTCCCGCTGCTTGACGTGCAACCCACCTGCCGCCCAACCGACCGGGGGGCGCTACGAGGAAAGTTAGTTTTATGCTAAATGGATTAGTAACGAAACTTTCAAAGTGTTAGGAGAAGAGTTAGAAGTAATGTTATAAAGATCATTGTAGTTTGAACATAGTACCCGAAATGGTTCATGTTTGGCAAAGTTTGATCTACAATGCTCTAAGCGGAGAGCAAATATTAAAAAATTATTTTGGATGGATTCAATAAGGCACTGGTGAACCACATACTGGGGGTCCCAGATACATGATCCATATTCCAGAATCGGTCGAACTAAAGAAATAAAAAGTGTTCTGGTAACATATGGGTCGTTAAATTCCTTCAACCACCTTTTAATGAAACCAACCACTCCTCTAGCTTTATTAACCATAGAGGAAATATGGTCGGAAAACTTAAGTTTTGCATCGAGTAGGATGCCACGATCTTCAACTGCATTAATTCTTTCCAGAGCTACACCATGCAGAGTATAAGTGGCAACTTTAGGTCTTAGGCGACAGAAGATAATTGCTTTGCACTTAGAGCCATTACGATTTAATAAGTTTGCAGAGCACCAGTTTTGAAAATTATTAAGGTCAGATTGCAGTTTCACCTGGTAGGAGGCATCGGTATATTGCAGACAGAGTTTGACATCATCTGCATACATAAGTACTAGGGAGTCATTAACAACCAAGGGAAGGTCATTAATGAATAAAGTAAAAATTAACGGAGTCTTCGTCTGCTATCCTGCTTTGTCCAGACGAGAGTGGCGCAAGGGCATCGTGGAGGAGGTCTGTAGCGGAGCTGGAGTTGTCCGACGCGCCTCTGTGCGCGTAAACGACAATGGTCTATCTTGGACAATGTTGCGGTCCGTCTCCAAACTTGCAGTTTTGGATTTGAGTGAAGCGGTTCTGCACGGGGTCGGGGAACAAACAAATTTAGTATACCCTTTTACTCTACGAGTAACGGGTATAATAAGTATTGTAAGGAAAATCTAGTATTTGTTAAGTTATCTGAGCAAATAAAAGACTCCAAATGAGTCCGCCTCAAGAACATACAAACCACCAGACAATAATTTGCAAACAAAGTGTAAATATTAAATTAAATCCATTGAAAGAGGAGATCGTAAAGCTAAGATCGCAGCTTTATCGCAAAATAAAAACGGTTGAGGATTATCAGATATAGATTGTAGATCCAAATATTAAATCATCAAATCTGTTGTGGAATATAAAGATAAAGAAGATAAATGTAATAAATGTAAGCTTGAGGGAATCAACTGAAATAGCCATGGGGCAATATGCCAGAGTGAGTGACTATGGCAAGCAATGCCTTAACCCATAATGGTACGGTGTTAAATTTCGGTGCTAAATTGGCCAGACTTGACTTTGTCTTCAACGATAAACATTCAATTCATATTATTGATCTATAACTGGCTATTATGATACAGTTAATTGAAAATGAACTCTACTAATTAAAAAAATTATTATGACCTACGGAGGAACAAACCAATAACAGCAGAAATGAAAGAAAAACATAGGAAGACAGTTTTGAGAGTTTTCATTACCGGCCTTAACGGCCATATTTCAGACACCATCCTCTCAATGAATCCACCTGACATACCAAATGCAATGGTCATAGTTCAGGAATTAGAAAGCAATAACAAAAGGGTTCATTTCGCAAATAATTTCTCGACTACACAATGGAAACATATCTAGCCTAACTCTGGTAGTAATGGTCAATCCCATTTCAACCACAAGCCAAGACAACAAAATAATAATTATAATAAGCAACTGAACAATAATAATTTATACGGTTATAATCGCAGCAATAATAAATATCAAAATAATAATTATAGCGAGAACAAGTGGGATCAAAATAAAAAAAATTAAACACAAAACACCAACTGGAGCTGTTAACCAACTGGCTAACAAGACAATGAAATTAAATAATATTCAGGAGGACCACTTTTTAGACAAATGTCAGGAGTAAGCTTACCCTACTTAATAAGAAATAACACAATATATTAGAATATGAATTTATAAGAAATAAATTAGCTTCCAATATATAAAAAATACAGTAAATGGTTATTCAATAATTAAATATTATCACATGATAACAATTTTCGATATGCGATATTCTTTTTATGAAATAAAAGAGCTAGACTCAGATTTACTGATCGGCTATAACCTTTTGAAAAAACTAGGAGCTGGAAATGATACAGCTAAGGGAGTAATTAAATATAATGGGAGAGAAGAAAAATTAAATTATGATAACGGGAAATTTTAAGCCAACTCTCTTTAACCGAAGAAAACACCATTCTTCCATTAAAAGAATTTATATAAAATCTAGAGGAAACGCTGTAGCCGAGTACCGCGACTATAAGATACCGGTTACTGTTCTACACAATTTTAAACATTTTTATTTTGATAGTGAAAATTTACAATTTACCACATATTATCAGAGAAAGCATCTTGAGTAACTGATAGTGATCTCACTGCCCATGTGAGGCCTTATCACCTACAGTTCTTTATAAATACCAAAATAATGCTTCGATTATCGGTAGATATTGACAAAAATATGTTATGCAAGGTCAAACGAAAACACACACTATAATATTATGGAAATCACAGCTTTCAAAAAATGAGCCGGCGTAAGCACTCGGACCACGTGTAAGCCACTCAGGGCCTCGCCACCACAAGCCATAGCCTTTCAATTCACCCGGAGACAGTCCCCTTCTCGCACAGTCCGCTGGATTCTCAGCCGTTCGAGGGCGAAGAATGAACGCGACCCTGTTGGCCACGAACGTCTTCCACCTAGTGATGTCTCCGTACAGACAGTGTAAAGGAATTGTGGCATCCGTCCATTAGAAAGACTCGATGGGTAGGTCGCTTTGCCACTTAGCCGAAGCAAGCCATTTCATCAAGCTGACGGCCAAAACTGCGCCACTCAGCTCCGTTCTAGATATAGTCAAGGGCCTTGTAGGTGTAACCCTTGACTTCGAGGCCATGTGAGGCCTTATCACCACAGTTCTTTATAAATACCAAAATAATGCTTCGATTATCGGTAGATATTGACATAAATATGTTATGCAAGGTCAAACGAAAACACACACTATAATATTATGGACACCACAGCTTTCCGCGGTTTGTGCGCGTTAGGGTTGGCGAAGCCGGATAATAACTCGGGGCAAGTTTCAGTGGCATCTCTTAAATACGTATTTTCTAGCTCTTATAGTTAGAGTTAGAGTGGGCGAGGCTAGATAGGAAAAACCATTCGCATTGGGGGCATCACTAAAAACAACATGCTTAATCCGAATTTTTTATCTCTTAAAATTACAGAGATATCATGTTTTTACAAAATGCGAAAACCGTCTTTTGAGCTTGGTGGGCGTAAGAGTGGGTGTGGATAAAACGGTATCACTATAAGATGTGCTGACATCTCTAGATTGTACATACTGAATTTCAACATTCTAGCTATAACACTTTCTGAGATTTTAGCGATTTTAGCTTTTTGTTTCATACGGACAGACAGACGGACATGCCTCAATCGATTTCGGTATTGATCCTGATTAAAAATATATGTATTTTATAGGGTCGAAATCGCTTTCATACCTTTCAACGAATCTAGTATACCCTTTTACTCTACGAGTAACGAAAGAAAATGCTTTGATGCAAAGGCTCAAATCAGATCCGAATCTGAAGTGGGTAATCAAAGCAAATTTAGTTTTGGATATAAAAATTCTGAATACGCCGTCGTTAAAATATCCGTCAAAAAATATTTAATAAAATACAAAATCCTGAATGCGCCAAAAGATCTGGAGATCTCTATGCGATGCTCTATCAGCTTCAGATTTTGTGAATTCTGAAAAAGGTCGAATGCTACAAAAAGAAATTATGAGGCCAAGCAGAAGTCCTTATAATTCCCCCGTTCTAGTGGTACCAAGAAAGGGTTTCAATGAAGATGGAACTCCAAAGCTTAGGCTTGTAATTTATTATAAAAAACTTAATGAAAATGCTATACCTGATTGGTATCCAATGCAGGACCCTTCAGCCATTTTGTCAAATCTAGGAGAAGCCAAATACTTTTCAATAACAGACTTGGAATCTGGATTTCAACAGATTCTTATAAACGAACCAGACATTCAGAAAACCCAATTTTCAATAAGCAATAGGAAATACGAATTCCTAAGAATGCCTTTCGGTTTGACAAACGCTCCTTGAATATTCCAACTAGCGATGGATAAGATTTTAAGAGAACAAGTGGGAAAAACATGTCACGTTTATATGGATGACGTTATTGTATTTTCTAAAACAATTGAACATTACACAGATTTAAATTTATTAATTAAAATTATGCCGAACGCAAACATGAAAATTTCTATTGAAAAGTTAAAGTTCTTTAAATAAGAAACTAACTTTCTTGGTTACGTGGTTTTCCATAATGTGATCAAAACCGATCCAGATAAAATGTCTACCATTGTAAAATATCAAATCCAATAAATTGCTATAAAAATATTAGACAGCTTAAAAGCTTACTAGGCCTTACAGGATATTACAGAAAATTCGTGCCTAATTACGCACGTCCCCGCTAAACCCCTAACAAAATATTTAGAAGGCCAAAATGGTAAAGTATCAAAAAAGGCATCACATAAAACTTTAATTCTTTGATGATTCAGCTGCGTATAGTTGTGTCCCCTTGTATATGACTAACAATGAATCATTGTTAAAGGGGTTCACAGGCAATGCAAACACTAACAGATAAATTCACAAAATTCACGTTTATATAATGCATATATGTAACTGGCGTCCCACGTTAGATAGCGACGTGCGTGTTCTCTCGCTTGCCGAAGTCGACTGACACTGCCCCCTTCCCGCCCTCATTCTCGCGATCCCACGCATCGTCCCGAAGTGCGAAAGCGATTAGCTGATCGCTACCCGCCCGCCAATGCTAGACCTAGCATGAGAAACCTTCGCTTGTCCTGTCCATCCTGGTTGTGGGGTAGAATATCTAGTATGGGAATGTAAACATGAAGTGTGCGCAAGAATCAAGTTAATTATTAAAAAGGGGAGCAAGTGACGGCGCTTAAGATCGGATTGACAGCGGACAAAGTTTCGACACCGAACGCTTCAACCTTCCTTGCTTGGCTTTAAGCTGGTATTAGGCGTCTTCCGGGTGAAGACGGGCCGGGGTTCTGGTCTGCCGTTGGCTGCCTGAGCTGTTGAGATACGTTTTCCATATCTGCAGGTGCAATACAAGTTGGCGCCGCATGCCGGACCGGATTGGCTTTGAGCCAAAACTAGGAAATGCAACAATGTGTGATGACGCTGCCCACAAACTTGACAGCCTTTATTACTAGTGCAGGGCGAAAGGACATGCGCCTTACTAACACAATTGATACATAATTTAGCCCTGCTTACTATATCCTTCCTCTGGTAGCAGTCTAGGGACAAAAACGTTAAGCAACGACACCGGACTCGCCGCCTCAGTGGCAACAGGCGCCCCTAGAGCGCCTAGCGTGCTCCTGTGCGCTGGGTAGGGTCTGTAGATCCTGGGCCAGCAGCGGAGTCGAACGACGAGCTTAGCCGATCGTTTAAAAATGATTCCAACTCTCTGTCAGATGGAACTGTGTCACCACTTCTCTGATGATGCTCCCAAGCGTTGTGGGTCTCCTTGGGTAACCTCGATGCTACGTAGTGTGCCAAACGAGCTGCGATTTCCGGTCCACGGCTTGAACGTGGCGGAATGCAGCCAGACAAACATTGACCGTGCTTAATATCGACCGTATTAAATCTGTGTTGTCCTTTTGCAGCCTAAGCAACGCGTAGATGGCATTCATGTGGTGTGCGAAAGGGAGGCAAGGATTGTTGTACCTCTTGATCATCAATCCCCAAGCCTCTGAATAGTTCCCCTCCGTGAGCTGCATCTGACGGATGTCATTATCGCGATCCCTTGGCAGCGACTCTTTGAGAAAGTGCACCTACTCAGATTGGCGATGTTGTGGATTAGGCTCGTGGAGGAATCATAGTAGCCTGGCAAATCGACACAGGCGCCGGAGAACATCAGAACTGACATCTGGGGCATGTTCAGCCGCATTTCCGCGTCGGCGCCCCCAGTCACTGGTGGCAGAGGCGCACGAGCCTCTGGTTCAAGTTTGTTACATAGCGACGTGCGTGTTCTCTCTCTTGCCGAAGTCGACTGATTCTGCCTCTTCCCGCTCTCGTTCTCGCGATCCCAAGCATCGTCCCAAAGTGCGAGAGCAATCAGCTGATCGCTCTCCGCTTCCAGTTTCCAGCTCACTGGGACAAGCAGTAAACTTAACAAGCTGTAAGAGCTTTCAACAAGCTAAAAGAAAATCCAATTACACAAATTGAACTAGTAAAACTAGACTACAATAAAAAATGTATCCTAACAACTAACACGTCTGACTTAGCTATTGGTGCTGTTCTTTCTCAGAAGTGAAAAGCAATGACTTTTGAAAAAACTGTAACTCATACTGAACAATTATACGCAACTTCGAAACATCGAGATCTATACCGATCACTAACCTCTTTCATTCTCTATTTCTTAAAAAAATCGAAATATGGAACTGAAAAGATGGTATTCCTTAGTAAAACTTATTCCGGTTTTAAGTGTGGAGCAATATATTGCGTTTGGTGACGCCGGAGAGAGGAAAACTTGTTAGTGTAATATCGCAGCGAGTGATCAAAGCGAGCAAGTCCCAATGCTCCGAGCATAGGCGCTATAAAAAATTTAATATCAATCTTAAGGAAATATATTTCACCTAATAAAAAAATAGGAGTTCCTTGTACTCTAGAGGACTTATATAGAATTCCAAAAACCACTTAAAGCCAATTTTATAAATAAATTGTTATACACAAAATGGAATTTCTTGATGTTCAGGATGTCGAAAACGCTGAAGACAGATTCTGATGATCACGGAAACTCATTGTAGAGCTCATAGAGGGCTTGATGAAAATTATAAACAAATAACTAAACTTTGTTTATGGCAAAATTTATACAAAAAGATTAAGTAGTTTATAAAATATTCCCTATCTGCAATCAAAACAAATACAACAGGCACCCAGAACAATTTCCTATCGGTCAAGCCCCGATTCCAAAAAGAGAAGGTAAAAGTTTGCATCTTGTCATATATTATGCCCAAAATCTTATATTCATTACATGTATAAATTCGTATTCAAAATACTTAGTCCTAAATGAAATCCATAATAAACTATATATAGAAAAAAATTCAGAAATTTTACAACAATTTTCATTAGCCCAAACTTTGAGGATACATAACAAACCAAGTTTATCTTCGTCCCAATTTAAATCCTTAGCACGAAGAAATAGAATATCCCTATTCATTGAAGATCCTCAGCATAGTATTTAATTTGCATTAATTAAGTAGGTTGAAACGAACAGAGTAAGGTGGATAAGGATACTAAGAGTGGGGAAACCTATAGCCTTGATGTCGGCCCCCGTGATGTTATCCCAAGGAAGCCGCATCCTGGGAAGACTGGTAATGTCCACATTGGTATTACAAATCAGTATAGATCCTGAACACCAGGCAGCTCCATATTATATTATTTTTCCAAACTCGTGAAATGATATTAACTAAGGATGCATAATTCGTGACGAAGCAATGCTCAAGTGACCACCGAAAACTTTCGTCCGGATGCCCTCCTCACTGATTAGGTGTCCTAGCAACAGTAGACTGCTCTGGACGAAGAACGAAGACGGTTTTACATGAAAAACTTTATGACGCCTGCATTGCGCATAAACAATAATGAAAAAGTATATAAGAAGGACCGGTTTCTAAGGAAAGATCACTTCCGTAGTCGACCGTGATCAGGTAAGATAAGCTTACGCGTGGTGTAAGCTACTGGCGACAGCGATTGTCACTTTTTGGCCGGCCTAGTGCTGGATCTTATAAATTTCCCTCGGTCCTACCAAGACGACATCTCCCATCGGTACCAGCCCATTCTACGTCTCTTGCAGCGGCTCTCCGGATCTCTACACTCGCCTCCGGTAGCGGGTCTTCGGATCGCTACACACATCTATCACTTTCTTGCAGAGGGTCTCCGGATCTCCACACACATCATCTCTCTCTTTTGTAGCGGATCTCTACACACATCATCTCCTCTTGTAGCGGGTCTCCGGATCTCTACACACATCTCTCTCGCGCTTGTAGTGGGTGGACAGATCTCTACACTCATTTCTTAACTGACAGGTTTACGGACCTCTGCCCCTCTCTCCCTAAGTAGGTTTACAGATCTCATCCCACGCAAGAGCTAGCTGACCTGGTGAGCGGGTCGGCCTCAACCCAAGGGAACCTCGGAACCATATTCCTGCCGCTTCCGCCACACCTTCCCCTAAAAGATCAGATCCACACCGTGGAGGAGGCTGACGATATAAGCAAAGGATACCAAGGACGCAGAAGACAGCAAAACAAGGCTAGTGGAATTGGCGAACAGATACAGGAAAGTGGAAATGCCGGGCGGAGCATTCCCGGTGAACAGGCAAAAGGAGAAGCACAGCAAGGAGAAAGTAACCACGGGAGCAGAAATTCAGAGTGGTGGAAAGAGGGTGGAGGTAGACATCCTGAATAGAGAGAGGAGCTGGGGGATACGCTACCAAGGAACATCCAACCCGCTGGAATTTCTCAGCGAAATGGAGGAATAGGCTAAGGGATACGGCATAGACAAGGATACACTAGTGCAAAAAATTCCTTTCATCCTTCAGGGCGCCGCGGAGGACTGGTGGAATACGAAACCAAGCCGTGTTAGGATTTGGGAGGAGATGAGAGGGGAGCTCCTAGAGTACTTCTTGCCGACGAGATATCAGGAACAGTTGGACATGCAGATCAGGAAACTGCGGCAGAGGGGATAGTAACCATTTCACGGGAATTGGCAATGTCTTCGAAAAGTGTGAGGTACCACCCTCGGAACCCAAAACAATAGGCCTTCGCAGAGCGCACCGGAGAAGGACGCCTACCCAGTGCCGAGAGTGGATTTCATTTTGAATAAGCTCTGGAAAGTCAAGTTCATTAGTTCCATTGAGTTAAAGTCGGGATATTGGCAAGTACCAATGGACTGTGGCAGTAAGCAATATATGGCGTTTACGGTACCCGGACGAGGATTATTCCAATGGAAGGTGATGCCGTTCGGGCTCACCACGGCACCGGCGACGTTCCAGCGAGCTTTCGATACAATCATCGGACCAAAGATGGAGCCGTTCGTATTCCTATACCTGGGCGACTTTGTAGTAATTGGAAGGAATAAGCGGGAGCACCTGGAGAAATTGCCAGAAGTATTCAGGAGGCTCCATGAGGCAAACCTAAAACTTAACACAGAAAAGTGCCATTTTTTCCAAATAGAGCTGAGGTACATAGGGCACATTGTGACCGATCAGGGCATAGGGACAAACCCGGATAAGACTTCACATGACAGATCGTGCAGACAGACGCAAGTGATTTTGGTGTAGGGGCAGTGCTGAACCAGGAAAGCCCGGAATGTGAGCACGTGATAGAATACGCCATATACTGGGACATCAACAAGCATAGTATGTGTCTGAAAGGCTACGAATTCGTGGTTGTGACCGACCATCAGGCCATGAAATGGTTAAATTCCATAGACTCCTTCAGGAAGAGTAGCCAGATGGGCGCTGGGCCTGCAACCATTCCAGTTCGAGGTCAGGTACCGGAAAGGAAAGTTGAACGCCTCGGCGAATGCACTATCACGCGCTCCACTATTTGAGATAAAAATGGTGCGGACCAGACAGGAATGGCTGAAGACAAAGTACGAGGAATGTCTGAAGAAAAATGGAAGCGAAAGCTACAGGATTGAAGGAGACTATATAAACGGAGCGCTCGAGAGAGGGATCTGCATTCCTGGAAACTATGCGTCACGGAAGGCGAGGTTCTAAGCCTACTACGAGAGAACCATTGCAGGCAGCGACGGGCCTTATGTGTACGTTAAAAAATACCAGGAGAAAATACCAGGAGAATAATAAACAGTATTTCTGACCAGGAATGAATAAGGATATCGTAAGAAATTTAGAAATTACGAAACCTGCAAGCCATACAAGACGTCGCAACAACAGGCAGCCGGAAATATGATTACGAAGATCGTCACCGCTCCGTGAAAGCCGCTATGATTGGACTTCGTGGACCAAACAAAACATGGGAATCCCACGCTCGTGGTCATAATCGATAAATTCTTAAAGAGGATGGTGTTAGCTACGGTGCGACAGGCGATAGCGGACGCATTCTTGAGGATGTTCCGGGAAAGAGTTATAGCAAGGGTCGGAGCACCGAAGGTCCTGATATCCCATAATGGAGTCCAATTCACAGGGAAGACGATGACAGCCATGGATCTCTGGGGAATACGGCAACAGTTAAACGCACGATACACACCGCAACAGAACCCTAATGACCGCACTAACTAAACGGTAATAACCATGATAGCGGAGCTGGCAGGAGAAGAACAGACCAAATGGGACGAGGATCTGCCGGAGTTGATGCTGGCCTATAACACTTAGGTGCCACCCGAGGGGAGGAGGAGAATCGGGCCGAGACAGTGTCACGAAACACCTCCCAAAGAGATAGGAAAGAAGTGCATAGACGCGAGGAGCCCCCGACACCACCGACACGATCCCTGGAGCGCACTGTAGGAGGTTGCAATGCAATCACTTTAGGTTAAGTTCTTTATAATGCCATGTGGTGAAGTTGCAATGCAATCACTTTAGATAAGTTCTTCATTATTCAAACACATTGATTAAGTATTGTGATCTTTATTATCTGGAGCAACATGTACTTGTCGCTCTAATTGTTGGACAATATATTTTTTGTACAAAATCATTAAGCCTATGCTTAGGCTAAGCCGCGTAGCTGCGCTGCCGGTAAAGCCAGCAGCGGAGCGGCTGCATTATGTATACATATATATATGTTGTTATATATTGGCGGAAGGAATGTGTTATGCGCTCTCTTTGTTTTGAATGTAAAAACGCGACGGCCAGCGAGGAAACGCGTGGTCAGCACTTTAAGTTCATAGCGCATATATGTGATCATGTTACACATGCACTTGAATTGGGATGTTTACAATAACATTGCAACAAAGTGTCACAGTGTATTCATACATATAAATTATGTATGCCTTGGTGCTGTATATAAGTACAGTAGAGATTCGATAAGTGCGCATAGTACCCCGACAGGGATGTCTTACAGTGCAGCGTTACGGAGTGTCATTTTGGGGAGGTCGCGGACCCACCCCAGGACGATGGACGATGCCGGCGGACGTGGTTCTCCGACCCTCCACCATTAGTGCCATCTAGGAACGATGGGATAAGAAGCGTTTTGGACAGCGGAAGAGCATCCTGGTTCCGGAGGACGAGAAGACTTGGAGGGTGATCTTCGGTCGGAAGATCACCACCTGAAAGTTCAAGTTTTCTTCGGAGAAAAGGGTGGTATGACGCCTACATGGCGCATAAATAATAATAAGCTATACATAAGGACAACGAAGGCAGTAGAATTTGAACTTAAATTCACGGGCGCGCCTTAACCACGACAAACGGGCACACTGCCGTGGCAAAACTAAGGGCCCCACCGTGATCAGGTAAGATCAGCTTACGCGAGGTGTAAACTTCTGGCGACAGCGATAGACACTTTTTGGCCGGCCTAGTGCTGGATCTTACAAATTTCCCTCGGTCCCACCGAGACGACATCTCCCATCGGCACCAGCCGATGATACTTCTCTTGTAGCGGGTCTCCGGATCTCTACACACATCATCCCTTCCCCTACAGGAGCAGATCCACACCGCGGAGGAGAGCATCGTCATCCCAAGCTTAAATTCTGTAACCTTTACTTGCCATAATACTTATTCGTTCTGCTGACTAAAGTAACCTGCGTCATACTCTGGGATCGGGGTGGCCTTCCTCCCAGAAACCACACCTGAACCAAACAAAAATTGGAACGAACTACTTGCCCTCTCAAAGTAGGACCGTTACAACTTGCTTATGTAGAAACGTAGAGACAAGTATGGCTAGACCAACTTGCCTGATCTACTATACTCAACAGCATCGGAAATTTATTATTCACTCATTGCAAACTTCTGACTGAGATTGTAATAAACTCTTCAGGATGTTATGATGATTGCTCACTATGAATGCACTTGAAAAAATAATTTATAGTTTTTAAAAAATTAAAAAAACTTTTGACTGTCGATATTAGCTTACCGTAGCCTATAATGTACTTACCGCAACTGCCCTCAGCAATTATATATTATTTGCTCACATTTAAATATTACTGCTTTACTGCAAAAATAGCTGTAAAATTCTTTTGTTTCCTCTTATTTTTTGTAAGATCAATAACCCCTGGTAAAAAAAATTTATAATTTTTTTTTTTAAATTCTTTAATGTCTTTTATCTAATAGCTGGACAGAAAACTTACTGGCATCTAACTGCAAAATAAAATCGATATATTTCATTTGAGTACCTTTAAATACAAATTTAAAAAGAAATTACGATTTGTCCTCTTGTCCTATCTCTTCCATATATCATATTATATATTATTCTTATTTTATAATTTTTATGTTTTTCCCACTGTTAGAAAATTGTACAAAACTAAGAGTTTTGCTGTGGAAGCTTGTTAAATTTTGATGTTTATTTCCTATACGAACAGTTCATCAAATCTATTTTCTTTAAAGACAGTAGCTTAATTTACTTTATTTGTTTTCCGGTTTTATATTTTTCATAATTATTATCATAAATGTTAAATGGCTGCTACCCGATCTCGAAACACAGTGTTCATCATAATGAAATAACCTTTTATTGTTGGTTATTGGGATTCATTTGTCCATTGACGATAGGTAAAAAATATGGATGAGCCATAGCTTCGCGAGCTGTTAGTCGATCAACGTGATCATAACGTAAAAGTTTATCAAGAAAATCGAGTGCTTCAGGAGAAACTAAGTGTTGGCTATCAGAATGAACAAATCTCCCATCGTTTTCGAGAGTGGCGTTGTAGAATGTCATGAAATCGTGGATCTAGGTCAATATTAAATTTATCTAAATAAGCATACAGCTCTTCGGTGCCCAGCACCTTAGCAATGCGAACCAATTGATCATAGTTGTCATGACCATGGAAAAAGGGCTCTTTTCGAAATATCATCGATGCCAGCATACAACCTAGTGACCACATATCGAGTGAATAATCATTCATCTGGTAATCGACCAGTAATTCTGGACCTTTAAAGTATCTCGATGCCACACGAACATTATACTCCTGACCGGGATGATAAAATCCGGGAAGCCCCCAATCTATAAGGCGCAATTTTCGATTTTCATGATCGATCATTACATTATGGGGCTTAACATCACGATGCATTATTCCCATACTGTGGCAGTAGTCAAGTGCCTTAAGGAGTTCAAACAGATAGTACCGAATCTCATAATCAGTTAGTATTTGGTAAAGTTGCTTAAAATCCGTGTTATTAACGTGTTCGAAAATCAACGCCGGGGTACGGGATACTGGATCCTTTACAACTGCTAACAGTGTAATTATATTTGTTCCACCACGCAAGTTTTCCAAAATTTTGATTTCGCGCTTGATTTTCTTCTTTTTAACAGGTTTTAAAATTTTAACAACACACTTCTCTGTTGTTGTAATATTAATAGCTTCAAACACCTCAGAATACTTTCCACGTCCTAATTTACGGACCAATTGATAATCGTCTTGGTTTCCCCAATCTACTACATAGTTTTCGTAGTCCCAATATTCATCGGGTTGTGTGCATTTACATCTGTGTAGACACGAGCCGCACTTGGAAGTGTCATTTCTTTGAATGATTCGTCCTGATTTTCTGCTTCAAGACTCGGTTCGGACTGTATCAGTAATCCCACGCTCGTGGTCATAATCGATAAATTCTTAAAGAGGATGGTGTTAGCTACGGTGCGACAGGCGATAGCGGACGCATTCTTGAGGATGTTCCGGGAAAGAGTTATAGCAAGGGTCGGAGCACCGAAGGTCCTGATATCCCATAATGGAGTCCAATTCACAGGGAAGACGATGACAGCCATGGATCTCTGGGGAATACGGCAACAGTTTAACGCACCATACACACCGCAACAGAACCCTAATGACCGCACTAACTAAACGGTAATAACCATGATAGCGGAGCTGGCAGGAGAAGATCAGACCAAATGGGACAAGGATCTGCCGGAGTTGATGCTGGCCTATAACACTTAGGTGCCACCCGAGGGGAGGAGGAGAATCGGGCCGAGACAGTGTCACGAAACACCTCCCAAAGAGATAGGAAAGAAGTGCATAGACGCGAGGAGCCCCCGACACCACCGACACGATCCCTGGAGCGCACTGTAGGAGGTTGCAATGCAATCACTTTAGGTTAAGTTCTTTATAATGCCATGTGGTGAAGTTGCAATGCAATCACTTTAGATAAGTTCTTCATTATTCAAACACATTGATTAAGTATTGTGATCTTTATTATCTGGAGCAACATGTACTTGTCGCTCTAATTGTTGGACAATATATTTTTGTACAAAATCATTAAGCCTATGCTTAGGCTAAGCCGCGTAGCTGCGCTGCCGGTAAAGCCAGCAGCGGAGCGGCTGCATTATGTATACATATATATATGTTGTTATATATTGGCGGAAGGAATGTGTTATGCGCTCTCTTTGTTTTGAATGTAAAAACGCGACGGCCAGCGAGGAAACGCGTGGTCAGCACTTTAAGTTCCATAGCGCATATATGTGATCATGTTACACATGCACTTGAATTGGGATGTTTACAATAACATTGCAACAAAGTGTCACAGTGTATTCATACATATAAATTATGTATGCCTTGGTGCTGTATATAAGTACAGTAGAGATTCGATAAGTGCGCATAGTACCCCGACAGGGATGTCTTACAGTGCAGCGTTACGGAGTGTCATTTTGGGGAGGTCGCGGACCCACCCCAGGACGATGGACGATGCCGGCGGACGTGGTTCTCCGACCCTCCACCATTAGTGCCATCTAGGAACGATGGGATAAGAAGCGTTTTGGACAGCGGAAGAGCATCCTGGTTCCGGAGGACGAGAAGACTTGGAGGGTGATCTTCGGGGGGTCGGAAGATCACCACCTGAAAGTTCAAGTTTTCTTCGGAGAGAAGGGTGGTATGACGCCTACATGGCGCATAAATAATAATAAGCTATACATAAGGACAACGAAGGCAGTAGAATTTGAACTTAAATGCACGGGCGCGCCTTAACCACGACAAACGGGCACACTGCCGTGGCAAAACTAAGGGCCCCACCGTGATCAGGTAAGATCAGCTTACGCGAGGTGTAAACTTCTGGCGACAGCGATAGACACTTTTGGGCCGGCCTAGTGCTGGATCTTACAAATTTCCCTCGGTCCCACCGAGACGACATCTCCCATCGGCACCAGCCGATGATACTTCTCTTGTAGCGGGTCTCCGGATCTCTACACACATCATCCCTTCCCCTACAGGAGCAGATCCACACCGCGGAGGAGAGCATCGTCATCCCAAGCTTAAATTCTGTAACCTTTACTTGCCATAATACTTATTCGTTCTGCTGACTAAAGTAACCTGCGTCATACTCTGTGATCGGGGTGGCCTTCCTCCCAGAAACCACACCTGAACCAAACAAAAATTGGAACGAACTACTTGCCCTCTCAAAGTAGGACCGTTACAACTTGCTTATGTAGAAACGTAGAGACAAGTATGGCTAGACCAACTTGCCTGATCTACTATACTCAACAGCATCGGAAATTTATTATTCACTCATTGCAAACTTCTGACTGAGATTGTAATAAACTCTTCAGGATGTTATGATGATTGCTCACTATGAATGCACTTGAAAAAATAATTTATAGTTTTTAAAAAATTAAAAAAACTTTTGACTGTCGATATTAGCTTACCGTAGCCTATAATGTACTTACCGCAACTGCCCTCAGCAATTATATATTATTTGCTCACATTTAAATATTACTGCTTTACTGCAAAAATAGCTGTAAAATTCTTTTGTTTCCTCTTATTTTTTGTAAGATCAATAACCCCCTGGTAAAAAAAATTATATATTTTTTTTTTTAAATTCTTTAATGTCTTTTATCTAATAGCTGCACAGAAAACTTACTGGCATCTAACTGCAAAATAAAAACGATATATTTCATTTGAGTACCTTTAAATACAAATTTAAAAAGAAATTACGATTTGTCCTCTTGTCCTATCTCTTCCATATATCTTATTATATATTATTCTTATTTTATAATTTTTATGTTTTTCCCACTGTTAGAAAATTGTACAAAACTAAGAGTTTTGCTGTGGAAGCTTGTTAAATTTTGATGTTTATTTCCTATACGAACAGTTCATCAAATCTATTTTCTTTAAAGACAGTAGCTTAATTTACTTTATTTGTTTTCCGGTTTTATATTTTTCATAATTATTATCATAAATGTTAAATGGCTGCTACCCGATCTCGAAACACAGTGTTCATCATAATGAAATAACCTTTTATTGTTGGTTATTGGGATTCATTTGTCCATTGACGATAGGTAAAAATATGGATGAGCCATAGCTTCGCGAGCTGTTAGTCGATCAACGTGATCATAACGTAAAAGTTTATCAAGAAAATCGAGTGCTTCAGGAGAAACTAAGTGTTGGCTATCAGAATGAACAAATCTCCCATCGTTTTCGAGAGTGGCGTTGTAGAATGTCATGAAATCGTGGATCTAGGTCAATATTATATTTATCTAAATAAGCATACAGCTCTTCGGTGCCCAGCACCTTAGCAATGCGAACCAATTGATCATAGTTGTCATGACCATGGAAAAAGGGCTCTTTTCGAAATATCATCGATGCCAGCATACAACCTAGTGACCACATATCGAGTGAATAATCATTCATCTGGTAATCGACCAGTAATTCTGGACCTTTAAAGTATCTCGATGCCACACGAACATTATACTCCTGACCGGGATGATAAAATCCGGCAAGCCCCCAATCTATAAGGCGCAATTTTCGATTTTCATGATCGATCATTACATTATGGGGCTTAACATCACGATGCATTATTCCCATACTGTGGCAGTAGTCAAGTGCCTTAAGGAGTTCAAACAGATAGTACCGAATCTCATAATCAGTTAGTGTTTGGTAAAGTTGCTTAAAATCCGTGTTATTAACGTGTTCGAAAATCAACGCCGGGGTACGGGATACTGGATCCTTTACAACTGCTAACAGTGTAATTATATTTGTTCCACCACGCAAGTTTTCCAAAATTTTGATTTCGCGCTTGATTTTCTTCTTTTTAACAGGTTTTAAAATTTTAACAACACACTTCTCTGTTGTTGTAATATTAATAGCTTCAAACACCTCAGAATACTTTCCACGTCCTAATTTACGGACCAATTGATAATCGTCTTGGTTTCCCCAATCTACTACATAGTTTTCGTAGTCCCAATATTCATCCGGCTTGTGTGCATTTACATCTGTGTAGACACGAGCCGCACTTGGAAGTGTCATTTCTTTGAATGATTCGTCCTGATTTTCTGCTTCAAGACTCGGTTCGGACTGTATCAGTAATCCCACGCTCGTGGTCATAATCGATAAATTCTTAAAGAGGATGGTGTTAGCTACGGTGCGACAGGCGATAGCGGACGCATTCTTGAGGATGTTCCGGGAAAGAGTTATAGCAAGGGTCGGAGCACCGAAGGTCCTGATATCCCATAATGGAGTCCAATTCACAGGGAAGACGATGACAGCCATGGATCTCTGGGGAATACGGCAACAGTTTAACGCACCATACACACCGCAACAGAACCCTAATGACCGCACTAACTAAACGGTAATAACCATGATAGCGGAGCTGGCAGGAGAAGATCAGACCAAATGGGACAAGGATCTGCCGGAGTTGATGCTGGCATATAACACATAGGTGCCACCCGAGGGAAGGAGGAGAATCGGGCCGAGACAGTGTCACGAAACACCTCCCAAAGATATAGGCAAGAAGTGCAGAGACGCGAGGAGCCCCCGACACCACCGACACGATCCCTGGAGCACACTGTAGGAGGTTGCAATGCAATCACTTTAGATTAAGTTCTTTATAATGCCATGTGGTGAAGCTGCAATGCAATCACTTTAGATAAGTTCTTCATTATTCAAACACATTGATTTAGTTTTGTGATCTTTATTATCTGGAGCAACATGTACTTGTCGCTCTAATTGTTGGACAATATATTTTTTGTACAAAATCATTAAGCCTATGCTTAGGCTAAGCCGCGTAGCTGCGCTGCCGGTAAAGCCAGCAGCGGAGCGGCTGCATTATGTATACATATATATATGTTGTTATATATTGGCGGAAGGAATGTGTTATGCGCTCTCTTTGGTTTGAATGTAAAAACGCGACGGCCAGCGAGGAAACGCGTGGTCAGCACTTTAAGTCCATAGCGCATATATGTGATCATGTTACACATGCACTTGAATTGGGATGTTTACAATAACATTGCAACAAAGTGTCACAGTGTATTCATACATATAAATTATGTATGCCTTGGTGCTGTATATAAGTACAGTAGAGATTCGATAAGTGCGCATAGTACCCCGACAGGGATGTCTTACAGTGCAGCGTTACGGAGTGTCATTTTGGGGAGGTCGCGGACCCACCCCAGGACGATGGACGATGTCGGCGGACGTGGTTCTCCGACCCTCCACCATTAGTGCCATCTAGGTTCCGGAGGACGAGAAGACTTGGAGGGTGATCTTCGGGTGCGGTCGGAAGATCACCACCTGAAAGTTCAAGCTTTCTTCGGAGAGAAGGGTGGTATGACGCCTACATGGCGCATAAATAATAATAACCTATACATAAGGACACGAAGGCAGTAGAATTTGAACTTAAATGCACGGGCGCGCCTTAGCCACGACAAACGGGCACACTGCCGTGGCAAAACTAAGGGCCTCACCGTGATCAGGTAAGATCAGCTTACGCGAGGTGTAAACTTCTGGCGACAGCGATAGACACTTTTTGGCCGGCCTAGTGCTGGATCTTACAAATTTCCCTCGGTCCTACCGAGACGACATCTCCTATCGGCACCAGCCGATGATACTTCTCTTGTAGCGGGTCTCCGGATCTCTACACACATCATCCCTTCCCCTACAGGAGCAGATCCACACCGCGGAGGAGAGCATCGTCATCCCAAGCTTAAATTCTGTAACCTTTACTTGCCATAATACTTATTCGTTCTGCTGACTAAAGTAACCTGCGTCATACTCTGTGATCGGGGTGGCCTTCCTCCCAGAAACCACACCTGAACCAAACAAAAATTGGAACGAACTACTTGCCCTCTCAAAGTAGGACCGTTACAACTTGCTTATGTAGAAACGTAGAGACAAGTATGGCTAGACCAACTCGCCTGATCTACTATACTCAACAGCATCGGAAATTTATTATTCACTCATTGCAAACTTCTGACTGAGATTGTAATAAACTCTTCAGGATGTTATGATGATTGCTCACTATGAATGCATTTAAAAAAATAATTTATAGTTTTTAAAAAATTAAAAAAACTTTTGACTGTCGATATTAGCTTACCGTAGCCTATAATGTACTTACCGCAACTGCCCTCAGCAATTATATATTATTTGCTCACATTTAAATATTACTGCTTTACTGCAAAAATAGCTGTAAAATTCTTTTGTTTCCTCTTATTTTTTGTAAGATCAATAACCCCTGGTAAAAAAAATTTATATTTTTTTTTTTTAATTCTTTAATGTCTTTTATCTAATAGCTGGACAGAAAACTTACTGGCATCTAACTGCAAAATAAAAACGATATATTTCATTTGAGTACCTTTAAATACAAATTTAAAAAGAAATTACGATTTGTCCTCTTGTCCTATCTCTTCCATATATCTTATTATATATTATTCTTATTTTATAATTTTTATGTTTTTCCCACTGTTAGAAAATTGTACAAAACTAAGAGTTTTGCTGTGGAAGCTTGTTAAATTTTGATGTTTATTTCCTATACGAACAGTTCATCAAATCTATTTTCTTTAAAGACAGTAGCTTAATTTACTTTATTTGTTTTCCGGTTTTATATTTTTCATAATTATTATCATAAATGTTAAATGGCTGCTACCCGATCTCGAAACACAGTGTTCATCATAATGAAATAACCTTTTATTGTTGGTTATTGGGATTCATTTGTCCATTGACGATAGGTAAAAATATGGATGAGCCATAGCTTCGCGAGCTGTTAGTCGATCAACGTGATCATAACGTAAAAGTTTATCAAGAAAATCGAGTGCTTCAGGAGAAACTAAGTGTTGGCTATCAGAATGAACAAATCTCCCATCGTTTTCGAGAGTGGCGTTGTAGAATGTCATGAAATCGTGGATCTAGGTCAATATTATATTTATCTAAATAAGCATACAGCTCTTCGGTGCCCAGCACCTTAGCAATGCGAACCAATTGATCATAGTTGTCATGACCATGGAAAAAGGGCTCTTTTCGAAATATCATCGATGCCAGCATACAACCTAGTGACCACATATCGAGTGAATAATCATTCATCTGGTAATCGACCAGTAATTCTGGACCTTTAAAGTATCTCGATGCCACACGAACATTATACTCCTGACCGGGATGATAAAATTCGGCAAGCCCCCAATCTATAAGGCGCAATTTTCGATTTTCATGATCGATCATTACATTATGGGGCTTAACATCACGATGCATTCTTCCCATACTGTGGCAGTAGTCAAGTGCCTTAAGGAGTTCAAACAGATAGTACCGAATCTCATAATCAGTTAGTGTTTGGTAAAGTTGCTTAAAATCCGTGTTATTAACGTGTTCGAAAATCAACGCCGGGGTACGGGATACTGGATCCTTTACAACTGCTAACAGTGTAATTATATTTGTTCCACCACGCAAGTTTTCCAAAATTTTGATTTCGCGCTTGATTTTCTTCTTTTTAACAGGTTTTAAAATTTTAACAACACACTTCTCTGTTGTTGTAATATTAATAGCTTCAAACACCTCAGAATACATTCCACGTCCTAATTTACGGACCAATTGATAATCGTCTTGGTTTCCCCAATCTACTACATAGTTTTCGTAGTCCCAATATTCATCCGGCTTGTGTGCATTTACATCTGTGTAGACACGAGCCGCACTTGGAAGTGTCATTTCTTTGAATGATTCGTCCTGATTTTCTGCTTCAAGACTCGGTTCGGACTGTATCAGTAATCCCACGCTCGAATCGATAAATTCTTAAAGAGGATGGTGTTAGCTACGGTGCGACAGGCGATAGCGGACGCATTCTTGAGGATGTTCCGGGAAAGAGTTATAGCAAGGGTCGGAGCACCGAAGGTCCTGATATCCCATAATGGAGTCCAATTCACAGGGAAGACGATGACAGCCATGGATCTCTGGGGAATACGGCAACAGTTTAACGCACCATACACACCGCAACAGAACCCTAATGACCGCACTAACTAAACGGTAATAACCATGATAGCGGAGCTGGCAGGAGAAGATCAGACCAAATGGGACAAGGATCTGCCGGAGTTGATGCTGGCATATAACACTTAGGTGCCACCCGAGGGAAGGAGGAGAATCGGGCCGAGACAGTGTCACGAAACACCTCCCAAAGAGATAATCAAGAAGTGCAGAAACGCGAGGAGCCCTCGACACCACCGACACGATCCCTGGAGCGCACTGTAGGAGGTTGCAATGCAATCACTTTAGATTAAGTTCTTTATAATGCCATGTGGTGAAGTTGCAATGCAATCACTTTAGATAAGTTCTTCATTATTCAAACACATTGATTTAGTATTGTGATCTTTATTATCTGGAGCAACATGTACTTGTCGCTCTAATTGTTGGACAATATATTTTTTGTACAAAATCATTAAGCCTATGCTTAGGCTAAGCCGCGTAGCTGCGCTGCCGGTAAAGCCAGCAGCGGAGCGGCTGCATTATGTATACATATATATATGTTGTTATATATTGGCGGAAGGAATGTGTTATGCGCTCTCTTTGGTTTGAATGTAAAAACGCGACGGCCAGCGAGGAAACGCGTGGTCAGCACTTTAAGTCCATAGCGCATATATGTGATCATGTTACACATGCACTTGAATTGGGATGTTTACAATAACATTGCAACAAAGTGTCACAGTGTATTCATACATATAAATTATGTATGCCTTGGTGCTGTATATAAGTACAGTAGAGATTCGATAAGTGCGCATAGTACCCCGACAGGGATGTCTTACAGTGCAGCGTTACGGAGTGTCATTTTGGGGAGGTCGCGGACCCACCCCAGGACGAGGGACGATGCCGGCGGACGTGGTTCTCCGACCCTCCACCATTAGTGCCATCTAGGAACGATGGGATAAGAAGCGTTTTAGACAGCGGAAGAGCATCCTGGTTCCGGAGGACGAGAAGACTTGGAGGGTGATCTTCGGGCGCGGTCGGAAGATCACCACCTGAAAGTTCAAGCTTTCTTCGGAGAGAAGGGTGGTATGACGCCTACATGGCGCATAAATAATAATAAGCTATACATAAGGACAACGAAGGCAGTAGAATTTGAACTTAAATTCACGGGCGCGCCTTAACCACGACAAACGGGCACACTGCCGTGGCAAAACTAAGGGCCCCACCGTGATCAGGTAAGATCAGCTTACGCGAGGTGTAAACTTCTGGCGACAGCGATAGACACTTTTTGGCCGGCCTAGTGCTGGATCTTACAAATTTCCCTCGGTCCCACCGAGACGACATCTCCCATCGGCATCAGCCGATGATACTTCTCTTGTAGCGGGTCTCCGGATCTCTACACACATCATCCCTCACCTTCCCCTACAGGAGCAGATCCACACCGCGGAGGAGAGCATCGTCATCCCAAGCTTAAATTCTGTAACCTTTACTTGCCATAAAACTTATTCGTTCTGCTGACTAAAGTAACCTGCGTCATACTCTGGGATCGGGGTGGCCTTCCTCCCAGAAACCACACCTGAACCAAACAAAAATTGGAACGAACTACTTGCCCTCTCAAAGTAGGACCGTTACAACTTGCTTATGTAGAAACGTAGAGACAAGTATGGCTAGACCAACTCGCCTGATCTACTATACTCAACAGCATCGGAAATTTATTATTCACTCATTGCAAACTTCTGACTGAGATTGTAATAAACTCTTCAGGATGTTATGATGATTGCTCACTATGAATGCATTTAAAAAAATAATTTATAGTTTTTAAAAAATTAAAAAAACTTTTGACTGCCGATATTAGCTTACCGTTGCCTATAATTTACTTACCGCAACTGCCCTCAGCAATTATATATTATTTGCTCACATTTACTATACATTTGCTTTACTGCAAAAATAGCTGTAAAATTCTTTTGTTTCCTCTTATTTTTTGTAAGATCGATAACCCCTGGTAAAAAAAATTTATATTTTTTTTAAATAAATTCTTTAATGCCTTTTATCTAATAGCTGGACAGAACACTTACTGGCATCTAACTGCAAAATAAAAACGATATATTTCATTTGAGTACCTTTAAATACAAATTTAAAAAGAAATTACGATTTGTCCTCTTGTCCTATCTCTTCCATATATCATATTATATATTATTCTTATTTTATAATTTTTATGTTTTTCCCACTGTTAGAAAATTGTACAAAACTAAGAGTTTTGCTGTGGAAGCTTGTTAAATTTTGATGTTTATTTCCTATACGAACAGTTCATCAAATCTATTTTCTTTAAAGACAGTAGCTTAATTTACTTTATTTGTTTTCCGATTTTATATTTTTCATAATTATTATCATAAATGTTAAATGGCTGCGATCCCGATCTCGAAACACAGTGTTCATCATAATGAAATAACCTTTTATTGTTGGTTATTGGGATTCATTTGTCCATTGACGATAGGTAAAAAATATGGATGAGCCATAGCTTCGCGAGCTGTTAGTCGATCAACGTGATCATAACGTAAAAGTTTATCAAGAAAATCGAGTGCTTCAGGAGAAACTAAGTGTTGGTTATCAGAATGAACAAATCTTTCCCATCGTTTTCGTGAGTGGCGTTGTAGAATGTCATGAAATCGTGGATCTAGGTCAATATTATATTTATCTAAATAAGCATACAGCTCTTCGGTGCCCAGCACCTTAGCAATGCGAACCAATTGATCATAGTTGTCATGACCATGGAAAAAGGGCTCTTTTCGAAATATCATCGATGCCAACATACAACCTAGTGACCACATATCGAGTGAATAATCATACATCTGGTAATCGACCAGTAATTCTGGACCTTTAAAGTATCTCGATGCCACACGAACATTATACTCCTGACCGGGATGATAAAATTCGGCAAGCCCCCAATCTATAAGGCGCAATTTTCGATTTTCATGATCGATCATTACATTATGGGGCTTAACATCACGATGCATTATTCCCATACTGTGGCAGTAGTCAAGTGCCTTAAGGAGTTCAAACAGATAGTACCGAATCTCATAATCAGTTAGTGTTTGGTAAAGTTGCTTGAAATCCGTGTTATTGACGTGTTCGAAAATCAACGCCGGGGTACGGGATACTGGATCCTTTACAACTGCTAACAGTGTAATTATATTTGTTCCACCACGCAAGTTTTCCAAAATTTTGATTTCGCGCTTGATTTTCTTCTTTTTAACAGGTTTTAAAATTTTAACAACACACTTCTCTGTTGTTGTAATATTAATAGCCTCAAACACCTCAGAATACTTTCCACGTCCTAATTTACGGACCAATTGATAATCGTCTTGGTTTCCCCAATCTACTACATAGTTTTCGTAGTCCCAATATTCATCCGGCTTGTGTGCATTTACATCTGTGTAGACACGAGCCGCACTTGGAAGTGTCATTTCTTTGAATGATTCGTCCTGATTTTCTGCTTGAAGGCTCGGTTCGGACTGTATCAGTAAGTTTTTGTGAAATGATTCTTTCAATCGAATAATATTAGTATGAAATAGTCTGAAAGTAAAGAAAGAATTAATTATGTTACTACTAGAAGAATAATAAGATTCGTGTGGATAGGTTTTTGTTGTTGTCAATTACAGTGTAAATAGCACATTACTACTTATTTTCAACTAAAATCAAAATATTTTTTTTATATTAAAAGAGCATAAACAGGTAGCAGGCGTTTCAGCCCTATAAAGTATAAACATTCTTAATCAGTTTTAATATCCCGTATGAACGCTGAGATCTCAGAAACTATAAGAGCTAAATATTTGGCAAGCATCTCAAGCAGTGACGTCTCCGTTATTTTATAATGAAAATAAAATAATTTTTACACGCTTTTAATGCCGACGAAGCTGCAAAGGCTTTAGAACAAGAACTGTCGAAAAATTTGTCCTCATATCCTCATACGCCTTCAACACCACACAATCTTCCAAAGCGAACAAGGCTTGAATTTCTACAAAGCAAAATTGCATCCAAGACAAGCTCCAACAGAGCAGATGTATAATTTTGTTGAGGCAATATTTGCTTAAATCAAATGCCGACGAGGATCTGATCGCATTTTTGGAAGTTATTTTGCAAATTTTGCAAGAATGCAAAAATTAATTATTTTCTTTTTTTTTAGAACACTGGCGAAGAAATTCGGAAATATATTATGAAAAAGCATATGTGCGTGCTTCTTGTGATTCTGAATGTATGTTCAGCAAAGCCTGACAACTAATTTCGGATCGAAAGTGCTCTCTAAAGCCTGCCGTAGTGGATAAGTTACTTTTTACCAACCGAAACATGGATCTCAAAATTAATTAATTCTTATTTAATATTAAAACTAGATATAAAACACGAATAAATTTTTATTTTCTTTAAAATTTACTTGATGTATCGATTAGTATCGATGTTTTCGCTCCAAACCATCGAAACTTTCGATGTTAGAAACATCGATGTTTCAAATCTTTGATGTTTTCAAACCTCTAGCAGCACACGAAAAATATATTTTGCTCTGCTCTCATCTCGCTCTCAATTTTCATTACGCAAAACACAGAATATTCTTTTCTGCTATTTCTATAGATACACGTTACTGTTTTATATAATCTTTAAATATTCATTCTGCTGTGGAAATTCACAAATAACTTCCTTATGTCAGAAAAAGTATATTGAGTAACTGATGGTGAACTCACTGCCCACTGCCTTATAACCTATATCTAGATATACAGTGATGGAAAAAATAATAGAAACGAATTTTCTCTTTGGGGTTAAATACGTATTTTTAATAAGGAACGTGTTGATGAGTGGATATTTAAATTTTTTTTTATTTTTATACATCAGATACATACTAGAAAACAAAAATGCATTTAACTTTATTCATTCACAATAAACTAAAACTCCCAGATCTCAGGAAATATTAGAGCTAGAAAATTAAAAATAAGTATGTATGTACATTATCCGGCGACTGCAACTCGTTTTTATGATGCCGCAAATGGGAATTGTCTTTTTTCCTTCTAACCACAAAACCCGGAAAAAATGTAAAAAATCGCGAGAACTATAAGATATATATAGAAAATTTTAAGAGAAAACACTGCAACTCGACACGAGCTTTCATATGCCCACGCCCACTCTACGCCCACAATCTGTGGCGTCCATAATATTATAGTGAATGTCTTCGTTTGACCTTGTATAACATATTATTGTTAGTATCTATCAATTTACCAAAGATTTTTTAAATCGGAACATTATTTCGCTCTTTATGAAGAAATATAGTTTGTAGGGCCTCACATGGACAGTGACGTCACTATCAGTTACTCCACATGCTTTCTCTGACAGTAGGTGGCGCTTTGTGAATCTCATAGTCGCGGCACTCGACTATAGCGTTTCCTTTTTTAAACCTTTTGTGGCTGCTTCTGACACAAGGCTTTGTCCGCCCGGGAACAGGCCCACATTATAAAAATGGTGAGGGTGGACCCAAAAATTTCTTCAACTCAGATCGAAGCCATTTTATAATGTGGGCCTGTTGGTCAAAGCCTTGGGTCGTCCGGTGTGTTTTGCTCTTTCCAAAGCAGAAGCTCCCTTAAACGGCTTATGATGTGCGTATGTGGGTCGCACATAACGTCCAACATACTCTGCCGCAGCCTCCTCAAACCCATTGAAGATTTGTGGGAAGAGCTGGACAGGCGCGTTAAAAAACGCGCGATAAAAACAAAGTCCGGGCTGAAGGTGGCTCTAATAGAAAAACGGGCAGAATATTGGGGCAGAAACAACCCAAAATTTCGTTTCTTCGATGCCAAGACGGTTGGAAGCCTTTATAAAACAAAATGGCTTACCCACAAAGTATTAATTTTAGTTATTTTCATTTATTTTTAAGTTTTTCAATAAGTGTGCCAATAATTTTGTTCAGGCAAATTCACCTCTTATTAATGTTATTTAATTTTTAAAAATCAACCATTGAAGGTAAAAAGTTGAAATAAATTTTGTCGTGTTATGTTTTATTTTTTGTTTATTTTGTTTTTTTGTTTATTTAAATATATACATTTTAAGGGGAGAAAACGTGCCTTAAAGTTCATGAAGCCTTCTGTGCCAATAATTTAGTTCGTCACTGTTTGTATGACACAAATTTAACTACAGTTCTACTTTGCATACAAAAACAACACGGCTGTCCATTGAGTAAAAAAAATAGATAAAAGCGAGTATGAAATTATCAACACAACAAATAAAACAAAACCGTTACATCTTAGAGTTAAAAAACACATACGTAAGTATTTTAATCATATAATATACATTCCATATTAATATGCAAAAATATTACATGGTTGGTATATACATACATATACATATGTATACCGTATGAAAATGTCAAAACGTACCCAAATTTTAAAGACTGTTCATAAATATTATGTGGCTTTACAAAAGCTTTTGCAAGATATTGGCGTCCCGTAAAGTATTCCATGGAAAATCGACTCTGAATGCCGGTCACATTCCTAATATTTTTGCACTAATTTATATAATACGTAATAATACTGATGTACATAAATAGGTTTTAAGTGTTTTGTTTCATATATATACAAAGACTTTAATGTCCTAGTATCGTGTTCATTAATTACAACAAAAAAAACTAGCATCCAAATATGTATATTCTTATGTAGATATACACACATGTCTGCATATTAGTATTCAATTTTAAATGTATTTCCAGACTAAAGAGCACTTTACAAGAAAAAAGTAAATTAGCCGTATTGAATGCACGCACCAAAAATATCATGATTATTATCTTATTAAACTTAAGTGACTAATTCACAAACTGTGGCTTTATTAAAAAAGGAATGTTTTTATATTCTTTTTTATATAGGTTATAGTTTTTCACATATAAAAGTACTGATTCACGAAGACAACTGATTTTCCGAATGCTGTAGCAGGCCACAGAGCGGGGGCCGTATTTCAGAAAACTTAAGTAAGGGCGTGCAATAACAATGTTACTTACCGCTTAAGAAAGGACAACGTGCGTGATTAGGGTAAGAATTTTTTTTACATTTGTAGAAAGTTAACTTAGCCGCTGTCTGTTATAGAATTTTTACTGCATAACACACAAAGTAGTCAAGATACATAAACAAATAATCGACAAACCTGAAACGATGGAAACGGCACAGAATGATAGATAACCTAAGTCCAATTAATATTATAGTACCTTAAATGATAAAATCCCTGTATAATTGGTAGGTATTAGAAAATTTGGAAGCTGACAGTATCCATACGAACCACCCACGGCTATCATTCAAACTTAAGGCCATAAAAGCTCTGTCTGATCCCAAACGGAAGCTTTTACATATTACATTAGCCACTCTATTGGCAAACATACTTATGTACATATATATACATTAATAAAAAATTAACCTCTTTCTCCGGTCAAGTTGCCATTTATTGTACGCTTCTTGGACTACTGTTGTTCGGATCAGCAATGTTTTGTGGAAACTTTACTAAATATTTAATTCACAATGACTGCTTTATTGACGCGTTCTCCAGATCATCAACCATTATTTTGATTTTATTCACTATTTAGCTTATGGCTTTTGTTCATATTGCAAAATTATTGAGTTGGAGAATATACGATCTTAAAATAATTTTTCCCTGACGCAAATCTAACGCGTATACCTTTCATGTATAGGACAAATATATATACATGTCGGATCTTAAATTATGATGGTCAGTGTAAAAGAATGTGCCAAGTGACAATTCTCGTCTCTGCACTCTAACGGTTGTTCGTTAGTACGCTTTGTTCCATCTATTCGCCAGATGGTCAGGTTAGTTCGATGCGAATATGAGAGAGAGATGTTGCGTGAGGATAGAGGTTTGAGAGAGAGATACGCACTATGATTGTTGTGCGGGTATGCTTGAACCACTGCGAGAGACAGAGATACAAGTATATTCGTTGCAGCATTTTCTGGAATGCATTTTCGGTATGGTAGAATGCTGGCGAAGACTCTCAAGTTGGCAGTAGTGTGATCAAGTCTATTCGGCATAAGCAATCTGCGTTTTTTGAATATGGAAAACCCTTACCCTAATCTAACATACATATATAAATAAAATTATATTTATATTTTTTCAATCTTAACATTATTAAGTAAAATAATTTTTTTATTTATTAAGGTGAAGTTCCAAAAATGTGTTGGTTTTAAAAATAGTTAAGGTTAACTACTAACTGTTATGGTTATGATTGGATCTGTATTGACACAACGTTTATATTAGTTTGGCAACTCGGTTTTTCCAATCAATGACACCTATGAGAGAGGGAAGAAAACTTTCGAAATTTCGCTTTGTGAAACAGATTTTAAGTAGTGTTTCTGAATCATTTCAATATCGTGTATACCTTTCAACGAAAAAAATTGAAGAATTAACGCAATGACTAAAAGACTATAAAGTAATTTAGACTATAAAGTATTTAATCCAGGATTTCAATTTCTTGATTCAAATAAAAAGCAAGAGGAAACGCTACAGTCGAGTGCCGCGACTATAAGATACCTGTTACTGTTTTACACAATTTTAAAATATTCATTTTGCTAGTGGAAATTACCCAAGCGCCACCCATTATCGGAGAAAGCATGTCGAGTAACTGATAGTGATGTCACTGCCCATGTGAGGCCTTATAACCTAAACTTCTTCATAAGTAGCGAAATAATGTTCCGATTTAAAAAATCGTTGGTTAATCGATAGATATAAACAGAAATAAGTTATACAACGTCAAACAAAAGCATTCATAATATTATTATAGACGCCACAGTTTTCCGCGGTTTTTAGGAGTTAGAGTGGGCGTGGCCGAATAAAAACTCGTGGAAAGTTGCAATGGCATCGCTAAAATACGTATTCTTAAGACTAACTTTCTAGCTCTCTTAGTTCCCGAGATTTTTGCATTCTTGGTTTTTCGGGTTTTGTGGGCGTTAGGGTGGGCGTGGCTAGGTGGAAAAAAACAATTCGCATTTGGGGCAACATAAAAATCTTCATGTTTAAACCGAACTTTCTATCACTTATAGTTACCGAGATATCAGGTTTTCTTGAAAACCTGATAACCGTCTTTTGAGCTTGGTGGGCGTATGGGTGGGTGCGGCCAGATAATAGTACCACTAAAAGATGCGCTGGCATCTAAAGTTTATACATACTGAATTTCAATTTTCCAGCTCTAATAGTTCCCTAGATTTCAGCAATTTTAGTTTTTTGCGATTTGTGGGCGTTAGAGTAGGCGTGGCAGGATGCTGAAATAAACTTGCGCTGTCCCGGGACCTCAAGAATCTTCATGCCTAATCTCAACTTTGTATCTGTAATAGACGGACGGACGGACAGACGGACATGGCTCAATCGACTTTGCTATTGATCCTGATCAAGAATATATACACTTTATAGGGTCGGAAACGCTTCCTTCTATCTGTTACATACTTTTCAACGAATGTAGTATACCCTTTAACTCTACGAGTAATGGGTATAATAAAATGATTAAAAAAGGAAGACTCTGTATTAATACCTTCTGATTCATGAGTACACATACATATATATAAAAATGTATATAATAACATTACTCTTGCTCCCCTCACCCATTCGAACAGGGTTTGCGCGGTATAAGAGCCCAGTTCTGCCTATTTTACGACCTTAGGAGGAGATTAGCTTAAACCGTCGTCGCATGTATATTTATTGTGCACCTGGAAAAGTATTCAACAAAAACGAGAAAAGACGCTTTCAGCGATGAAATCGCTAATGTTTATATTGACTAGTTATTTAATTAATTAATTAAATAAATAATAAATAAATAAACGTCTGCATGCGACGATTAGTAGTTAATTAATTAATCGATTGCAATGAGTCTAAACGACGTTCGCACACAACGTCAACGCGAGCAAGACGATAGATGGCTCTTAGTACAAAAAAAAACAACGCGTACTTCCTTTTTAAAGCAACCGAAAGTAATGCAAGCTCTTCCCAAGCACGGTCAATTACCCCCAACTTGAGCGATTTCTTAAACGTGGGGAGCGAGAGAGCGCGTTCTTGCTCCCCCTCGCTACCATCGATGTCACTGCAGCCAAATAGCGCAGTTTGACAACGTTAACCGTAACAACAACAACAACAATCGCAACTGTATCGACAGCGCGTTTAACGACATCCGAGATTTTTGCATTCTTGGTTTTTCGGGTTTTGTGGGCGTTAGGGTGGGCGTGGCTAGGTGGAAAAAAACAATTCGCATTTGGGGCAACATAAAAATCTTCATGTTTAAACCGAACTTTCTATCACTTATAGTTACCGAGATATCAGGTTTTCTTGAAAACCTGATAACCGTCTTTTGAGCTTGGTGGGCGTATGGGTGGGTGCGGCCAGATAATAGTACCACTAAAAGATGCGCTGGCATCTAAAGTTTATACATACTGAATTTCAATTTTCCAGCTCTAATAGTTCCCTAGATTTCAACAATTTTAGTTTTTTGCGATTTGTGGGCGTTAGAGTAGGCGTGGCAGGATGCTGAAATAAACTTGCGCTGTCCCGGGACCTCAAGAATCTTCATGCCTAATCTCAACTTTGTATCTGTTATAGACGGACGGACGGACAGACGGACATGGCTCAATCGACTTTGCTATTGATCCTGATCAAGAATATATACACTTTATAGGGTCGGAAACGCTTCCTTCTATCTGTTACATACTTTTCAACGAATGTAGTATACCCTTTTACTCTACGAGTAACGGGTATAATAAAATGATTAAAAAAGGAAGACTCTGTATTAATACCTTCTGATTCATGAGTACACATACATATATATAAAAATGTATATAATAACATTACTCTTGCACCCCTCACCCATTCGAACAGGGTTTGCGCGGTATAAGAGCCCTGTTCTGCCTATTTTACGACCTTAGGAGGAGATTAGCTTAAACCGTAGTCGCATGTATATTTATTGTGCACCTGGAAAAGTATTCAACAAAAACGAGAAAAGACGCATTCAGCGATGAAATCGCTAATGTTTATATTGATTAGTTATTTAATTAATTATTTAAATAAATAATAAATAAATAAACGTCTGCATGCGACGATTAGTAGTTAATTAATTAATCGATTGCAATGAGTCTAAACGACGTTCGCACACAACGTCAACGCGAGCAAGACGATAGATGGCTCTTAGTACAAAAAAAAAACAACGCGTACTTCCTTTTTAAAGCAACCGAAAGTAATGCAAGCTCTTCCCAAGCACGGTCAATTACCCCCAACTTGAGCGATTTCTTAAACGTGGGGAGCGAGAGAGCGCGTTCTTGCTCCCCCTCGCTACCATCGATGTCTCTGCAGCCAAATAGCGCAGTTTGACAACGTTAACCGTAACAACAACAACAACAACCGCAACTGTATCGACAGCGCCTTTAACGACATCTGTCGCTGCGCTGCCCGAAAAACATAACAAAAACAATGAAAATATTAAGCTGGCTGTGCATAGTGGTTAGATCAAATCAAATTCTCGACGCAAAACAATCCGTGGCGATGCTAGCTAGCTGCATTTCAAAGTATATAAACCATTGTGCTAAAATGACTAGTAGTCCAAGCACTGTACTCTACCAGGGAAGTCAAAACCAACGAGGTTCATATCGAGGTAGAGGCAACGGTAATAAATATAATAACAGAAATAATTATAATAATTATGACCGTAATACTAACTCGGAAAACCGCCAGAACCCAACAGATATTCAAAGCCAATAAATGGCACAATCAAAAGCGTCAACCTAAATCTAAGTATCTTTGTAAAAATTAATAATGAAAAAACAGGTAAAACATTTACGCTGTTAATAGACACTGGTGCAGATATATCTATATTAAAAGAAAATATAGATATATTCAATAATGTAAACAAAGAGTTTACTACCCACATATCGGGTATAGGCGAAGGAACGATAATTTCAAAAGGCTTAGCCTTCGTAGAACTCCAAACTAGGAATTACATAATTCCACATGACTTCCATTTAGTCGACGAAAATTTCCCAATACCTAGTGACAGCATACTAGGCATAGATTTTATAAAAGAATACAATTGCCAAATAGATTTCAAGGAAAGTGGCGACTCACTATTTCTTCGTCCAAACAACGTAAATTATCCAATTAGACTGAATATATTTCACACTTGTGACAATAATGCCACAGTACTTCCAGCTCGTTCCGAAGTCGTCCGTAAAATAAAAATTCCTTCAATTACTAATCACATCTTGATACCGAATCAAGAAATTGAAGAAGGAATTTATATTACAAACACCTTGTCCGATCACAACCATACTTATATCCGAATTTTTAACACAACCAATTCCAATAAAATAGTTAGCTTAAATAAAATAAAATATGAAAAATTAAACGATTACGAGATATTGAAAAACTCTAATGAAGATAGAAGTAATTTAGTCATGAAACAATTAGTCAAAAACTTTCCGCCATTGTTTAAAAGCCAACTAAAAGATCTATGCACCAGATATACAGATATATTCGGACTAGAAACCGAATCAATTACTACGAATAATTTTTATAAACAAATACTTAGATTAAAGGATGATGAACCCGTATATATTAAAAATTATAGAAGTCCTCATAGCCAAGTATTAGATGATAAAATAGTTGAACCTTCAGTGTCAGAATATAATAGCCCACTATTTTAGTCCCGAAGAAGTCTCTTCCGGGCTCCGAAAATAAAAAATGGCGATTAGTAATTGACTATCGTCAAATTAATAAGAAGCTTTTATCTGCTGAATTTACACTACCTAGGATAGATGATATTAGGTAGAGCAAAGTACTTCTCATGTCTAGACTTGATGTCTGGTTTTCATCAAATTGAACTTGACAAAAGCTCTATAAATATAACGTCATTTTCCACAAATAATAACTCATATCGCTTCACGCGTTTACCTTTCGGCTTAAAAATAGCCCCAACTCATTCCAAAGAATGATGACAATAGCATTTTCTGGTTTACAACCATCACAAGCATTCCGAGAAACATATGATAAAAATCTTAACTGATGTTTTTGGCAAATGTAGGAAATATAATCTGAAGCTACATCCTGAAAAATGTTCATTTTTCATGCATGAAGTCACATTTTTGGGACACAAGTGCACTGATAAAGAAATCTTGCCTGATGATAAAAAATACGAGGCCATTAAAAATTATCCTGTCCCACATGATGCGGACAGTGCAAGACGCTTCGTTGCATTCTGCAACTATTATCGACGTTTTATTAAAAACTTTGCTGATTATTCACGTCACATAACAAGATTATGTAAAAAAGACGTAAAGTTTGAATGGACATCAGAATGTCAGAATGCTTTCGATCATTTATAAACGGCATTGATGAATCCAACCTTGTAACAATATCAAGATTTCACTAAAGAATTCTGTATAATAACAGATGCAAGTAAGCAAGCGTGTGGAGCGGTTTTAACTCAAAACCAAAACGGAGTTCAACTCCCCATTGCTTACGCATCAAGATCCTTTACCAAAGGAGAAAGTAACAAGAGTATTACTGAACAAGAGCTAACAGCTATTCACTAATTCATTTTCGACCATATATTTTTGGTAATCATTTTACAGTTAGAACGGATCATAGACCACTCACATATCTATTCTCAATGGTCAATCCGAGTTCTAAACTTACTCGTATGAGGCTTGAATTAGAGGAATATAATTTTACGGTAGAATATCTGAAGGGTTTAGAAGAATAACCATCCAACACTTTAAAGATTTACAACAAAAAGTCCTGAAAGTCACTACCAGGCAATAATATAGACATAATTTCTCCGGAGAAGAAAAAGAAACAAAACAAGAAGTAGAATTGCCAAGACAATCTACAGATTTAGCTTCAGAGCCCAAAATCTACAACGTCATTAATAATGACGAGGTACGAAAAGTAGTGACCTTGCATATAAAAGATTCGCTATGTTCCCTTAAACATGGTAAGAAAATTATTGCAAGAATAGATATTGGTGATATATATACAAATGGAAATATTGATTTGGGTCAACTATTTCCAAGGCTCGAGAAAGAGGCCGGTATACCGTAGGAAAATATCTTTGATGACATTTCAATAGAAACTTCAAAAATATGGGCAATAAGATATTGAAAACATTGAGAATAGCGCTACTCAACCCGGTGACTATAATAAATAATGAAATTAAATATAAAAACTCCTTTAACTATTACAGATACACTTGTACTTGCCTTTGACAGGGTTATAGTAGACACGATTGGTCCACTACCCAGGTCAGAAAATGGTAACGAATACGCAGTCACATTAATTTGTGACTTGACTAAATACTTATTAGCGATTCCAATACCAAATAAAAATGCTAATACAGTAGCAAAGGCAATATTTGAAAATTTTATTCTGAAGTACGGTCCAATGAAGACGTTCATTACGGACATGGGAACAGAATATAAAAATTCTATTATAAATGATTTGTGCAAATATTTAAAGATTAATAGTATAACATCTACTGCACACCACCACCACCGTTGGAACAGTTGAAAGTAGTCACAGAACTTTCAATGAATATATATATTTTTTTATTTTTTTTATTTTTTTATTTTTTTTTTATTATAGCTTTGCTTTTATTTATTGAATCTACTCTTAATTTTGAGACTAACAATAAGTTGACGAATCTTAGCATTAAAATTTAACTAACAGTAGACTGTATTCTGGGTGCGCGTCCCTCAGGTCGGTCGCTGGGTGGGTAGGTCATTGGGACGAAGCCGTGATTGGTTGCTCAACCTTGTTAGACCTCTCGCCAGGTGGTTAGGGTGCACCGATAGCTTGGTGAAGTACTTTACCTTTTGTTCTGCGATCACTTCTTTGACTGATTGAATGTTTAAGTCGCGGTGATTGTTCTCTGGATCTTCGACTGAACTCTCTATACAATGTCAATGTTGCTATTGCTGGCGTTCCCCCATAACTGGGAGCCGTACATCCATATAGGTTTTAGTACCGAGTTGTACAGCATGATTTTATATTCAAGGCTAAGAGGTGACCGGGCGTTGATAAGCCAATGAAGGATGCTGGCTTTTAGCTTTAGGTGTGTTCTTTTGGCTTCAATATGCCGGCGCCATGTGAGTCTTCTGTCGAGATGTACTCCTAGGTAAGTTACTTCGTTTGCTTGTGGGAGTAGAGTGTTGTTTAACGTAATCGGCGGGCAGTTTTGCCTGTTCAGAGTGAACGTAACGTGTTTGCATTTTAATTCGTTCACTTTAATTCGCCAATCTGATAGCCATTTTTCAACATCGACCATATGACGAGCTAGCTGCGCAGTTGCTTGAATCGGGCATTTAGAACGGCTAAGAATAGCTGTGTCATCGGCAAACGTAGATGTTGTCAGACGTGTACTTGTTGGGATGTCTGCTGTGTAGAGGACATATAGTGTTGGCCCTAGCACGCTATCTGAGGAACTCCAGCTCCAACAGTGTAATCATCAGATATAGCAGTGTTGCACCTCACAACAAATTTTCTGTCGTGAAGGTAAGACTCTAAAATCTTGTGGGTGCTGTGGGGGAGCATTGTCTTGATCTTGTACATTAGACCTTCTAGCCAGACTATATCAAATGCTTGAGAGACATCTAAAAATATGGCAGTACAGTACTCTCGTTTTTCGAAAGCGTTTCGAATTTCTGATGTTATCCGGTTGACCTGCTCAATTGTTCCATGTTTTTCACGAAACCCAAATTGGTGTGACGGGATTCCTTCCTGGATTCTCAGGTATGTGTTTATCCGAGTCATTAGGCATTTTTCAAAGAGTTTGGATAGGCAAGAGAGTAGGCTTATAGGTCTATATGACGTGGGGATAGTGTGGTCTTTCCCCGGCTTTGCTATCATTATTATAATTGACTTTTTCAATAGCATTAAAGAGCTGGGTAAAAGTGCAAACGGCGCAGAATGGGAGCTCAATGATCATTTTGGGAGTTATGAGGTCGCAGCCCGGGGATTTTTTCTAATAGGCATCACGGTTTCTTTCGGTGAGCTCAGAGTTGTGTGAGCTCTCCATAGTGAGTGTTTTGTACTAATCGTTGACAATTGCTCAATGTAGCGGCGGTAGACATATGTTTCTTCTTGCTGTAGAGCTTGAGCAAGTTGACGTGAGGCATGTTTTAAGCTTTGCTTAACAGATGGCGATCTGTGAAATTGCCATGCTCGACGTAGGCGTCGCTTTTCGAGTACGAGCTGTTCGATTTGTAGATTTGACTTCTTTTGATTGCATTGTGTGTTTATAGTATGGAGGATGAAACTCGAGCTGCAGAGACGAGTACAGATTTCAGTGAATTAACAAAACTGTCTACGTTGGCTTCATCGCTGAGGTGAGGACTAAGCTCAATGTGTGAGCTAATATACTTCCTGTACTTAACCCAATTGGTTTTATGTGAGGTCAGTTTTAATGGTTGATCCCATGTTCCTGGATGTCGGAGTAGAGTAAAAAGGACAGGCTTCTGATCACTCAGATGAAAGATCCGAAAGGCTTTCGGCGCTTATCATGTTTTTAGGAATGTTTTTGGTAATCGCAAAGTCTATTACATCCGGAAGTTTCTTTGGGTATGCCGGCCAGTATGTTGGTGTGCCAGAAGAAACATATTCGAGCTTGTTCTTGGCTTTGATAATTGCATTATAGATCTGCTTTCCTTTTGGAGTCACGAAACGAGATCCACATTGTGTGTGCTTGGCATTGTAGTCTCCTGCTGTTATGAAGTGGTCTCTGAGTGAGTTGAGAAATTGCATAAACTCATCTTCGGCTATTGTGAAGCGTGGGGGGCAGTATACGGCGGCTAGCATTAACTGCTTGCCAGTATTTAGGTGTATCTATATGGATGTGGCCTGTAGGTAGTTTTTAGCAAATTTCGTATGATAATGGTGGTTAATACGGCTCCTGATTAAAATTCCAGTCCCGCCGTGTGCTTTACCATCTGGATGGTTTGTTCCATAGAATGAATATCCTCGTAGTTGAAAATTGTATCTGTTTGTAAGATGTGTTTCTGAAAGCAGCATTACGTCGATTTGATTGTCTAGTAGGAATTGCGCTAACTCGAGCTTATGCTGCGAATCGCCGTTAGCGTTCCACGTAGATATTCGTAGGAAAGTCATTATTTGGATTGTTGTGAAACCAGCATTTGTATTAATAGATTTTGGTTTCGCTTCAGATCTTGCATTGGTGTACGCATAAACGACATAAACTCCGTAAGGCTTGCACTTGCGTATGTAACATTTTTGGCAGAGTTTATGGGTCCTAGTGAGGATCTGGCTGCAGTCGAGAAGAAGACTTGAGGGTTTGACCTGGAGGCTATCAACTGTTTATTTTGGGTGCGGGCAGTAATTCCCCTCTGGTGGATTCGACTTTTCAGCTCCTTATAAACTGGGCAACCTCTATAGTTAGCAGTGTGATTTCCACCGCAGTTGCCGCACTTTTTTGAGTTGTGGTCATCTTTGCTCGCTGGGCAGTGTGCGGAGTCATGAAGCTCACCACAAACTACACACACTGGGCGCAGTTTACAGTAAGACCTTGTATGGCCAAATTCTTGGCAGTTCGCACATTGTACCGGGCCATTGCGTTTGTGCGGCTCCTCAACCGCAATTCTGCGGTGCAGCAGGAACTGAAGATTGTATATAGCGTGCACTTCGTATTTCTTTAGGGGCTTAATTTCCGGTTCGAGCTCAACCTTAAAGAGTGGCTGCGGCTTTCTATCCCTGTTAAGGATATTGAAGACTGTCTTAGCGCTAAATCCCTTCTCTTGTAGCGCCTTTGTTATCTCTGCAGGCGATACTTCGGACTCTATGCCCTTAAGTACGACTTGCAGGCCCTTGCTGCTTTTTAGCTGATACGTATAAAAGTTCTTTTTTTTGTCGGTGAGATATTTTGATAATACTCTGTAATTATCTTCAGACTTCGTTTGAACTTTTGTTTCCTGGATGTTGCCCTTTACGAGTGGTATTATGTGAAAATTGTCCTTGCCAATAAGCCCTATAGTTTTGTTGACAAGAACGTTGGAACTTTTTTCTCGTATGTAAATTGGCGGGGGCTTAGTCTTCCTTTTTTCGACTTCAGTAGATTCGGCATCATCCTCATAGTCTGCGCAGATTTTAAAACGGTTTGAGTTAGAGGGCGTTTCTATTGCAGCTATGTTAGCATTGCCACGGGTTATTTTGCGTTGCGAGTTTAGGGGGCTTAGCTTCCTTTTGATTTGGATGTAGCGATCCATACCAGTCTGCACAGCCGGCTTAATATTTTCTTTGTTTTTGTTCTCTTTTTCGGGCAGCGCAGGGGCAGAAGTATTAATGTTTGCGCTGCTAGCTGATGACGTCGTTAATCGCGCTGTCGTTACAGCTGCGGTTGTTGTTGTTGTTATGGTTGACGTTGTCAAAGAAATTGCGGTGCTAGTTGCTGCGCTCTTTGTCTGCAGAGACATCGATGGTAGCGAGGGGGAGCAAGAACGCGCTGTCTCGCTCTCTACGTTTAAGAATTCGGTCAAGTTTGGGGTAATTGACCGTGTTTGGGAAGAGCTTGCATTACTTTTGGTTACTTTGAAAGAGAAGTACGCGTTGTTTCTTTGTACTGAGAGCCGTCTCTCGTCATGCTCACGTTGACGTTGTGTGCGAACGTCGTTTAAACTCATTGCAGTCGAGGTTGAGTTTGTTAGAATTAGTGTTTTGTTTTATATTAAATAATTTATTAATCAATATAAACATTAGCGATTTTCATCGCTGAAAGCGTCTTTTCGCGTTGTTTTGGTTTACGAAACCAGTCACTGCACTTTTTTGGATATTATTGAATACTTTATTTTTTTCCCGGAGCACAATAAAAATACACGTCTGCATACGGCGACGGTCTCATGATCACATGATAAAACTGATTGGGACGTATGGATTCGATATTTCGTATACTGTTTCAGCATGACCCCCTCTATGGCACACAACTATTGTCCATATGAGTTAGTTTTTGGTAAATTGCATAATTTACCAAAAGATTTTAGTACTATAAATAGAATAGGTCCTTTATATAACGTAGACGATTACGCTAAAGAAGTTAAATTTAGATTAGAATCAGCCTATAAAAGAGCAAGAATAATGCTTGACAAATATAAAGCTAAGAATAAAGAAAATTATGATAAAAAGGCTATAGATTATGAATTACAAATAGGAGATAAAGTTCTATTAAAAAACGAAACTGGCCATAAATTGGACCCGGTATATTTAGGACTCTATACAATAGTTAAAATAGAAGACAGGGATAACTACGTAATTAAAAAAGGGAAAAACAAAACCCAGAAGGTCTATAAGGATAGGTTAAAAATATTCAATAAAAAAAAATATTTAAAAAACCCGGCTTGATCAACCGACAAAAAAAATATATATAATTACTTTATTATTTTCATGAAAATGCCAATATTAACATGAAAAAAAAAAATTTAAATAAAAAAATTTTAAACTACAAAATAAAAATTTTATATTTTAATTTCAAATTTTATATAAAAAAAGATAAAGTTTAATTAAAGTAATTATTTTCAAAATTTCAATTTTAAATTTGAAAACCTTTAAAAACAATAAATTAAAATAACTCCACTACATTACGTTATTTTCAAAAGGAGGGAGATGTAATATGCACATATGTCTTACATATCGAGAGTACACTGTGATATCCATTTGTTTCGAGTGTACACTGTGTTTGGCACTTATGTGGCGGCAACACTTTGTGCAGTCACAACAAATTACAATAAACAAAACAAACTCAAGTGAGCGCGTAATATGATCGGCCACTTGTGAATTCGGCTAAGTCAGCATATGCACGCTGACCGCCAGTGCCCCATGCATAAGTGCATAATACTCTCTCTAACTCTAAAGTATTTACGTAAGACAAGCATGCATGTCCATTGTCACCTAAGCATAAGCATATACATATAAGAAATATATAATGCAGCCGCGCCGCTGCCGGCTCAACCGGCAGAGCAGTGCGCGCTGAACTTATGTACTTAAGGTAAGAGAACATTTTGACATAAAACAAAAGAACATTATAAAACCTACACTCAAACTGGACTGACATGCAAGTCTTTAAGTATTCCATTATTGATGTCTACAATATAACTTGAAAACACCTTCAACTTACAACATAACATGGAAATACCTTCAAGTTACAACAGTACCCTTCAACAAAGCCTTACCGAATTTATATCATTTATGCGCCCAACTATGCAAGATCTGATGCGAAACCAAATCTATTGATTCAAATGCTGGTTTCACAACAATCCAAATAATAACTTCCCTACAGATATCTACGTGGAACGCTAACCGCGTTTCGCAGCATAAACTCAAATTAGCTCAATTCCTACTTGACAAGTAATGCTGCTTTCAGAAACACACTTTACAAACAAATACAATTTTCAACTACGAGGATATTCATTCTGCGGAACAAATCATCCAGATGGTAAAGCACATGGTTGGGACTGGAATTCTTATCAGAAGCCGTATTAAGCTGGCACACCAACTTACTGGCCAGCAGACCCAAAGTAACTACCCAATTTAATAGACTATGCGATTACCAAAAGCATTCGGATCTTTCATCTGAGCACTCGCCTGTCCTGTTTATTCTACTCCGACATCCAGGAACATTGGATCAATCATTAAAACTGACCTCACAGAAAATCAATTGGGTTAGGTACAGAAATTATATTGGCTTACACATTGCGCAAAGACCTCATCTCAACGTCTCATCGTAGACGTCTTTGGTAATTCACCTATAAATACACAATACAATCAAAAGATGACAAATCTACAAATCGAACATCTCGTTCTCGAAAAGTGACACTTACGTCGAGAGTGGATCGCCATCTGCTAAGCAAAGCTTAAGACATGGCTCACGTCAACTTACTCAAGCTCTACAGCAAGAAGAAGCATATTTCCACCGCCGCAAGAATTTGATAGAGTCTGGCTAGAAGGTCTAACGTAGATGATCAAGACAATGCTGCAACACTGCTATATCTGATGATTACACTGTTGGAGCTGGAGTTCCTCAAGGGAGCATGCTAGGACCAACATTCTATGTTCTCTATACAGCAGACATCCCGACAAGCACACGACTAACAATATCTACGTTTGCCGATGATACAGCTATTCTTACCCGCTCAAAATGCCCGATGCAAGCATCGAAGCAAAAAGCCAGCAGCCTTCATTGGCTTATCAACGCTTGGTCTCCTCTTAGCCATGACTATAAAGTCCTGCTATACAACTCGGTACAACTCGGCCGCTCCTGAGGTGTTTATAACGTTTTACTCGTAGAGTAAAAGGGTATATTGTTTTCGTTGAAACGTATGTAAACATGTAAAACGATGCGTTTCGGACCCTATAAAGTTTACATATTCTTTATTAGGACAGCCAGGTCGATTAACCCATGTTCGTCTGAATGTAAAAACGCTGGGATCTCTGGAATGAGATATAAAAAAGGTTACATATTTCAGCATTCCTACTCTAATGCCTATAACGAAAAAATCAGGGAGATATCAGTAACTAGACCAATGGAAAAAGCGTGTAAATTATATTAGGTTGTCAAAAAAGTCTTGCGGTATTTTTATTGAATTTTCAATTGTTCACAAAATTGGTTACAATAATGCGATTCAAGTCAAATATGTGCCGTTTTGTTCGATGACGCGTTCCCAACAAGATGCCAACTTCATTATGCCCCTCTCATAGAAGCTCGCTTCCCCATTGGCAAAAAAAGTGGATTATTCCTTAAAGTGGATTATTCCCTGCCAATCCCACCAAACACACAGAGGAACCTTCCTGGCCGTCAATCCAGGCTTGGTCACCGTCTGGGCCGCTTCACCGCTTTTCGACCACGACCGTTTGCGCCTTACATTATCGTAAGTGACCCATTTTTCATCGCCAGTCACCATACTCTTCAAAAACGGGTCGATTTGGTTGCGATTTAGAAGCGATTCGCATGCGTCGATACGGTCAAAGATGTTTTTTGCGTCAGTTCGTGTGACACCCATACATCGAGCTTCTTAGTGACTCCAGGTTTCTTCAAATGGCTTAAACGTTTTGATGACTCATGCCCAGCACTTGACCGATGCTACGGCTGCTACTATGCCGGTCTCTTTCGACCAATTCAGCGATTTAATCACAATTTTCGACAGGCCTTCCGGAGCGTGGCTCATATTCGACCACCTCTACACCAGAACGAAAACGTTGATACCATCGTTGTGCGGTGGAAATGAAAACTGTATCAGGTCCATAAACTGCACAAATTTTATTGGCGGCTTGCGATGCATTTTTGCCTTTATTATGCCGTATTTTCTCTTTATTTTGCTTTATGATTGCGACGCTATAACTCACGAACGACTAAAAAAAGAAAATACAATCAATCAAACAAGTGTTAGCGCGTGAAATTAGCATTCCAAAAAGGTATATTATGACCTGATGCGACGAATAAAACAAGAACTACGCGCTTTCAGCGCCAACTAGCGAAAATACCGCAAGACTTTTTTGACAATCTAATATATTGTGAGAAACGGGGACCCACATTGCCATCTATATCGCCGCTGTGCAAGGGTTAATGCTCGGTAAACGGCTTCTTCTTGATTGACAGTGTTGTAGTGGGGCGGTGTTGCCGGAAAAAGATGGTGGTGGAAGTCGGGGGAGTCGTGGAATCGCCCGTCTGCTTTATTCACTTCATACAAGAAAACTGACTTAACTTAACTTAGCATAAGAAAAAGACGATCGCCGATGGCCGACCGCTGCAGTTGGACCCGAGAGAGCGAGAGTGCAAGATTGTGCAGAGAGGGGCGAGGGCGGATGCGCTCTTCAGCGCGGATGCGCTCTTTAGCGTGGATGCGCTCTTCAGCGCGGATGCGCTCTTTAGCGTGGATGCGCTCTTCAGCGCGGATGCGCTCTTCACGCGCTCTTCTTCGGCGGCACATTGGCCTCTCACCTGAACATCCCGCCCCCCTTGCAATCACTCGGGTTGCAACAGCTCCCTCGTCGCTACGGTTGGTGACAGGCTCCGGACACGACCCATCCAAAAACGGTGCTCTGGGCCACCGGCAGCCTGTCCTGGATCGCGGGTACATATCCGCGCCCAGGACAACGGAGATCGTCGCTGGCAGATAGAACCGCTCATCCGCCAATGCCACGCCTCGGAAGTGGGCACGCACCGCCTCGCTCAGCTCTCGAGACGGCGTACGAACGCGCACGTGAGGCTCGATTTTGAAAACGACCTCCAGCCGAACGCTATCATCCGTTTTGGAACCCACTGTGGCCGAACAAACTTGTTCGTCCCCCACGCTGGTAGTGGGCAGACGGAAGCACGCCGCTAGCGATGCGTCGATGCAGCTCGAGGGCGTACACGGGTCGATAAGGGCCCCCGTGTTGAAGATCCGGGTCCCGGTGTCAATGCGCACTAGCGCGGTCGGCAGAACGTTGACGCTGTTTCTCTGCAGCAGCGACGATAGGGTGGGCGCAGCGGCTGCGTCCTAGTTGCCTAGGCGCGAATGACGCGGTCGGACGAGCGGTGGACGGCACCCGATGAGGGGCGGACGAAGGCCGTGGAGCACCTGAAGCTTGCCGGCCAGTGGCGGAAGAATGCTGAGGAGCTGCCGACGAGCGCCGGGAAGTCGATGGCCGTGGACCGGCTTGTGAGTCCGGCCGAGAAGCAACCGAACCGCGCCGGGAGTTGACGGACGACGGCTGAGCGCCAGCTGAGACACTCCGTGTACTGTCTCCCATGCTCCGTGAACGGTGCTCCTCTTGACGCGGCTGGCGCCGAGCTTGCGGCTTCTCTACGAGGTGCAGCAGCGAGTGGTGATCCTGACCACACGTTCTACAGCAGTCCCCACGCCGGCACGATCCGTCGGAGTGCTCGTCAGCCAGGCAGTTGGAGCAATACCGGTTCACGAGAACCGCCCGGAGCCGCTTCTCGGCGCTGAGACGTAGAAAGCGCCGACATTGCTTCAAAGGATGGATCCCTCTGCAGACTCGGCATCGGTAGGACTGTTTACCTCGAGTACATCTGTTCTCCAGTGACTGGGCGCTGCGTGGACAAGGCGACATCGTGCTGAATATGACTGGCGGAACTATGATGGAGAAACAAAACAGCGTTATCAGAATTGGTGTGAAGTTCGATTTGGAATTACGGGCAGAGCTACGAGACAGCACAATGGACAGGGAGATTGGAAAGGAAGAAACGCATAATTATTGTCGGCAGGCGGACGCGTCCATCGGAAGAAGGACGACCTTAGCGACAAGCGGCCCGAGCCCTCGCGCGGTGCGGATGTCAATCACGCGTACATGGCCATCGGATCCTGTATACACCGCGTCAATCCTGCCTAATAGCATCTTATTGGACGGAAGGTTGTCCTCCTTGATGACCACCATATCCCCGACGCGGAGATTCCTCGTAGGGGCACGCCACTTGTTCCTCTTATGGAGCTCCTTGAGGTACTCTTCCTTCCATCGCAGACGAAATTGCTGTTGAAGAGCCTTCAGGTGCTGCCAGCGATTAATAATTGACGTAGTATCCCCCTTTAGCTCGGGAGAGGACCTCCCACCATAAAGTGCCCGGGTGTAAGAGCCATCAGATCAGCAGGGTCTTCGGACATTGGCGCGAGCGGCCGCGAATTTAGGCACGCCTCGATCCTCGCCAGGAGAGTAGCCAGCTCCTCAAAGGTGTATTTCCGTGTGGCGGTGGACTTGTAGAACAAGGTCTTGAAGCTCTTGACGCCTGCCTCCCACAGGCCCCCCATGTGGGGGGCTCCCGGAGGAATGAAATGCCAGAGAAGCTGCTGGTGACTGTAGGCACCTGTCACAGCCCCTTTTAGGCTCTGGAGAAAATCGCGAGATAGTAGGGCAGCTGCCCCCACAAAGGTCTTCCCGTTGTCCGACTGCACTTGACGGGGGCACCCTCTCCGGGACACGAACCGAGCGAAAGCAGCCAGAAATTTCTCGGTCGTAAGGTCCGACGTAGGCTCTTAATGGATGGCCTTAGTGGAGAAGCACACATACCCCTTTGTGATGAGGCAGGCTCGCCCCGTATAGTTCTTTATCTCGAAAGGACCGGCATAATCCACACCTGTGTACGTGAATGGGCGCAAGAAGGACGTCCGTTCCTTCGGTAGCTCTACCATGAGTTGCGTCTGCAACTTCTTCTTGTGGATGACACATACCTTACAAGCATAGACGACGGACTTGACCAAATTCCTCACCCTTGGAATCCAGAATTTGGCCGGAATCAGGCGGATCATCAGCTGATTGCCACCGTGCAGCGTGATGCGATGTGTAAATTGAACAAGGAGTCGAGACAGATGGCAGTCGTATGGAAGGATTATCGGATGTCGTTTGTCGTATTGGAGAAGTTCAGAGGACGTGACCCGGCCACAGGCTCTCATAAGGCCTTGCGAATCCATGAAGGATGCGATATGTAAATTGAACAAGGAGTCGAGACAGATGGCAGTCGTATGGAAGGATTATCGGATGTCGTTTGTCGTATTGGAGAAGTTCAGAGGACGTGACCCGGCCGCAGGCTCTCATAAGGCCTTGCGAATCCATGAAGGGGTTCAGATTTTGAACCGGACTGGACGCTGATACTGGACGCTTTTCGCTTAAGCAGCCCAGACGAAGTGTCTGCGCTGAGTGACGGAAACTAGAAGACGTTCAGCAGACGTAATCTCATTAGCTGTCAGGTGCTCTTCGAACGGAGAGCGTATCTTCCGCGCGCGCTGGATGAAGCGACAAACATAGGCAATGACTCGTAGAGCCTTGTCAAGTGTGGAGAAACGTTCAAGGAGATCTTCGGGGGGCGCCTTCGCGACATGGACCTTGACTGCTCGCTTCTCGAGTACAGTCACGGGGGCCTCGTTGCCTTGAGTGGGCCACTCGCTGCGAGGCCCTCGCAGCCAGCCAGGCCCGTGCCACCACAACTGGTTATCCGCAAGGTCTTGGAGAGCTACGCCTCGGCTGGCGAGGTCCGCAGGGTTCTGCTCGGAGCGGACATGTGCCCATTTCTGCACGTCGGTGAACTGGGCGATCTTGGCTACCCGGTTGGCCACGAACGTTGTCCACTGACACGCTGGCTTCTGCAGCCATGCGAGGACAATAGTCGAGTCCGTCCAACAGTATGGGGCAGATGCGGGCCCAGGCATCTTTGGCAGAACGGCGGTGGCCATTTCCGACAGCAACAAGGCGCCGCACAGCTCTAACCGAGGGAGCGACACCGTTTTAACTGGGGCCACTCGAGTCTTTGCCGTCAGCAGGTTCACTATGACCGCAGACCCAACCTCGACACGGACGTAAATTGCTGCGCCGTACGCCTTCTCTGAAGCGTCGCAGAACCCGTGATGCTCGACCCTTAGGTGTGGTCGGAACGCGACCCATCGAGGAACACGAATCTGATCGAGCCCCAAGTAATTCTCCAGGAAGTCAACCCCAGATCCAGAAGCCAAATGTCCTGCATGAACATTTTTGCCCGGACAATGAAAGGAGCGAGCCAACCTGCTGGATCGAACAATTTGGCAATTTGGGAGAGGACTTGGCGCTTCGTGAAGAACGAGCCGCAAGTCAACTCTGGCGGAACAAAAAAAACTCATCGCTCGTCGCTTTCCAGCGCACGCCGAGTGTCTTGGCCGTGCTCTCTGCATCGATGTCGAGGAAATCAGCACGAAGGAGGTGGTCGCTCGGAATGTCGGCCAGGATCGCCTTGCTATTCGACGTCCATTTCCTCAGTGGAAACCCTGCTGACTCTAGGGCGCCCTTTAGCTCCCGAATCACCACTTGGGCTTCGGTTTTGGAGTCTGCCCCCGCGAGAACGTCATCAACGTACATAAAATGCCAGATAATTCGTATTGCCGGCGGGTACTTCAATTCTTCGTCGTCAGCGAGCTGTTGCAGGACACGGATCGCTAGGAACGGGGCACAATTGACACCGAAGGTGACCGTTATTAATTCGTAGTCGCGGATCTCCCCATCGGGATTGCGAAACAAAATACGTTGGAGCGAAGTATGCTTGGGGTCTATCCAAATTTGCCGATACGTCTTCTCGATGTCGGAGTTGAAGACAAACCTAAAGTATCGCCACATTAGGATTTGAATCGTCAGGTCGGATTGTAAGACCGGGCCCGCGTAAAGAATGTCGCTCAGACTGGTCCCGTTTGCGGACGGGCTCGAAGCATTGAAGACTACCCGCACCTTGGTGGTCGTGCTTTCGGGATTGAAGACGGCATGATGTGGGAGGTAGTAGGTAGCGGAACTGCTCGTGGGAGAGACCTCGGTGGCCTAAGTCGATGTATTCCTGTATTACCGAGTCATAGCGGGCCTTAAGGGGCGGATCCCTCTTCAGGCGCTGCTCATTACGTAGGAACTGTGCAAGAGCAAATGACCGTGAAGCCGACAGCTCGGAACCCTTCTGCTCGGGGTCGCGTAAGGGGAGCGTCACAACGTACTTGCCACACTCGTCTCTTCTCGTCGTCTGAAGCAGGTATGGGCGCTCGTGCAGTCTCGCTGCTGGTGCCCTCGGGCAAAACAGTTCAAGCATAACTGCTTCCTTTTAATGTAGTCGGATCGCCCGTCCACGTTCATTTCTAGGAAACGCGGACATAAGCGGATAGGGTGGTTCTCCCTCGAACAGAGATCGCATCCCTTTTGGCCCGGAGCCACTCGAGTCTCGTACGAATTGAGCCTCCGTGCAGGGGCAGCAGGAAGTCCCGACCTTAGCGGAGATTGCCCGGAGCCACTAGGCCTAACGTCGTCGATGGCCTCCAGAGTGCGATGGCGCTCTGTCAGGAAGTTATCTAATTCCTTCCATGTTGGAATTTCGGCCTTATTATGTACGGATTGCTCCCACATAGAAAGTGTGACCTTGGGGAGCTACGAGGAAATCATAAAGACCAGGAGACAATCCCAAGCCTCAACATTGATGGCGGACATTTCTAGGGCTGTCAGACAACTCTGAATGGTGGCTTGCAGTTCCCTCAGCGCGACCCCCGGAAATAGCCTGGAGGTTGAAAAGGATCTTCAACTGGCTATTAACTAACAGCCGGCGTTTCTCAAAACGGTCTGTGAGGCTTTGCCACGCTGCGACAAACCCCTTATGGGTAAGCGGAGCCTTAGCAACAATGACGTGTGCGTCACCACTTGTTTTGGACAGCAAGTGAAACAACTTCTCTACCGGGGTGAGCCGCGAGTTTTGGATATAAATGGCCGTAAACAAGTCTCTAAAGGTGGGCCACCGAAGGTAATCACCCGCAAAGACCTCGGTATCCACTGGAGGTAACCGACAGCCTGAAGCCTGCGTGGATTGGGAGGCAATTTTCTCCCGAAGCTGGGCAATACACCTCGAATATACGGAGTAACAGTAGCTGTTCTTGGATTCCAGCACAGCTGAGGTGGCCGAATTGTCGTCGGACACGGCGAGCAAATCGGAGCAGCTCTCATAGCACTTCTCCACCTTCTCCCAAAGTGCCCGAATTTGATCTCGATGGACTTCGCACATGTATTGGGAGCCTGTTTCTGGGCCTCCCCCGGGGTATTGATGTTGGCCTCAAATTGGCTAATTCGATCTGTCGTAGCGATGAACTTTTTCAGCGCCACTTCGACCGCACTTTGAGCCATTTTTACAATGGAGCGAGTCTGCCTCTGTGAAGGATCGGAGATTGTATTGACTCTTTGCCCTTTGAATGGCCCTGGTCGCCTTGGGCTTCAAAAGAGGCGTCCGCGGAGATGCGGATTGAGATCTGTCCAAACTGATGGCTGGGATCGGACGCGGATTTTTGTCGCCTCCCGTGGACATTCTCAGAAGTCAATTAGCTGGTCAGCGCTTGGCGACTGACTTGTGCAATAGGGGCCTCGTTCGAAGCGGTGGCTGGTCACACTAAAGTGATGAGAACGGTGAGATCGCGGATGGATTGCGATCACAAGGAACTAGTGGGCACTAGCGGCGCCGATGTCGAAAGGAAGATCGTGTGCGGCACAAATCGAATGTGAAAACAAAACTTCAGGAACCAAACAACCCAGAAGTAGACGAGGTTTGGTGAGATTGTAGGCGGATGTTGCCTGATGCGGAGTGGAAGCTGCGCTAAAGGCACGGAGAATGGACACGTACCGTTCGGAATTCACCCCAAAGGAAAAAAACCAGCACCAAAAAAACACAACACGGCTACTGAGGCGGCGAGGTTCCGAACTTAGGCGACACAATCACGGATTTGTAGTGAAATGTCGGTTTTTTTTTTAAACAGATTGTATTTCAGTTAAATTTTGTCACGTATTTATTTCCTGAAATTGAAGGCAGAAAATATATGGCATGCATGCAAGTATGTATATATATAGGCATATGTATGCTCGTGAGGCCTAGGTTGGCACAGTGGACTGTGGACTGTATAAATGGAGGAACTGAAAGCTGTGTGGTGTAAAAAAAAAACACTGATTGGAAAAAAAATATTACGCCAGCGGCGGACTGTTAAATGAATTTAGGAATTTTTGGAAATAAATCACACCGGCTGGTGTAAGAATGTTCTTTGTGCTAATGATAGTAAAAGAAAGTGTAAACATTATGAAACATAGTTTACAATGTTAAATTACGACGATCATGGTACATTATCAATAAAACATCAAACGTTAATGGAACAAGATTTTGTCGATAGTATCAATTTCTTAGAACTTGAAAATACGAGGTGTGTTCAAAAAGTAAGGTGACTTTTCAAATTTCGCGGGCAACATATTTTCGATTATCGATTTTTTTGTTTTGTTATATTGGTACACTCTTCCCTAACATCTGTACCAAGTTTGGTTGTGAGAGGCGTAAAGTTACAAGTTATTTTGCGAGCTCGGCGATTTTTTGCTATCGAAAAATATGGATCAAAGGATTTGCATCAAATTTTGTGTAAAAAATAAAATTAAGTGCTCTGAAACACTTGAAATGTTGACAGTGGCATACGAAACTGTTCTGAGTAAAAAAAATGTGTACAAGTGGTACAAACTCTTCCAAGATGGCCGGGAAGATGCCAATGACCAGCCTCGCTCTGGACGCCCAAGCACGTCAACAACTGATGAAAACGTTCAAGCAGTGACGAAAATTGTTTTGGAAAATCGTCGAATCACTATCAGAGAAGTTGCTGAAGATGTCGGTATATCGCTTGGCTCGTGCCATGAAATTTTTTCAAACGTTTTGGGTATGAGTCGTGTGTCAGCGAAGTTTGTTCCGAAATTGCTGAATTTTGACCAAAAGAACCGTCGCATGAGCATCGCTCAAGAGCTGTTGAATGACGTCAACGACGACCCAGATTTACTCAAAAGGGTCATAACTGGTGACGAATCATGGGTATATGGTTATGATATCGAAACCAAAGCCCAATCGTCCCAATGGAAGAGCCCAGGCGAGCCAAGACCGAAAAAAGCACGCCAAGTTCGATCAAATGTCAAAGTTTTGATCACTGTTTTCTTCGATTACCATGGCGTGGTGCATCAGGAGTTCTTACCATATGGTCGTACGGTCAATAAACAGTCTTATCTGGAAGTTATGCGCCGTTTGCGAGAAGCAATACGAAAAGAAACGTCCAGAATTGTGGAAAAACAATTCATGGCTTTTGCATCACGATAATGCCCCTGCTCACTCATCTTTGCTTGTGAGAGATTTTTTGGCCAAAAACAACACCACAATAATGCCTCAGCCACCATATTCACCGGATTTGGCCCCATGTGACTTTTTCTTGTTCCCAAAACTGAAGAGACCTATGAAAGGACGGAGATTTGCAACGATTGAAGAGATAAAGACTGCATCGCTGCAAGAGCTCAAGGCTATACCGAAAAGTGCTTATGGGAAGTGCTTTGAGGATTGGAAAAACCGTTGGCATAAGTGTATTGTATCTGAGGGGGATTACTTTGAAGGGGACAACATAAATATTGATAAATAAATTAATAGTTTTTCTTGAAAATACAAAGTCACCTTACTTTTTGAAGGCCTAGGTTGGCACAGTGGACTGTGGACTGTACAAATGGAGGAACAGAAAGCTGTGTGGTGTAAAAAAAAGACACTGATTGGGAAAAAAAATATTACGCCACCGGTGGACTGTTAAATGAATTTAGGAATTTTTGGATATAAATCACACCGGCTGGCCAATATTAATTATGCCTTATTTTTGTCACCACACAATTTCACTGTTCACTTGGTCAATTTTACACGGCTTAATTGCACCAAAAAAAGAAAATGTATGGTTGTATGTGTGTATATTATATGTATGCACCTATGCCTCGACCGTTGGCAAGCGAATAGCGGAATAGCAAATAACGGGGAGGTCGAAAACGGCGAGGAATATGGCGGCACACAAAACGGAGTCGGATGGAAAAATTGGCAGAATATGAAGACGAAGAAGAGTAGAAAATCTCACACTGCCGTTGTGTCGGAAAACTCGGACTTGGAGTTGACACGAAAGGAAAACAAAATCTTGCAGCAGTGTAAACGAAATTTAATGTTCGTACCACTGCTTTACTTTTCAATGAATCTAATATACCCTTTAATTCTCCGACTAACGGGTATAAAAACAACACAAATGTCTCTAACATATTGTTTGTCTCAAGTGTTGTGCTCTCAATTTCGCTCATTCCTCTTGCCTTAGCATTTTTTTTCGGTCTCAACTCATGTATACATGCAGAAAAAGATCAAGAAGTCTGTATAAGCTTGTGCGTATGACTGTGTAGGAAATGATCAGTACAAGGAAACAAGCCTTGTTTTTCTGTCTGGTCCTTACCTTTTCCGGGTCGGATGAACCCTACAAAATGAATTTAATTCAATTCAATTTCCCTGAAGAATTTCGGTTTCTCTAGTGCCACTTTCATGGTGGCATCACCCAAGCATTTAAGAACTGTGTCAATGTGCCTTAAATGGTTAGCAGCATATTCGGAGAAAATGATCACGTCGTCCACATAGACGTAACAAGATTTTCTGATCTGCTCGTGCAGAACGTCTCCGATTGCCCTCTAAAAAATGCTTCCTGCATTTTTCAGTCAAAAGGGTAGACGGCAAAATTCGTACTTTCCCCCGTTTTCTGTTTTCTGGCGATCCTTCCGCACTAGCGGCCTGCTCGATATTTTTAACGCGCTGGCGCCTTTGACCTTGACGTTCTCTGCGAAGAGTTACGCCTTTTCGGCTCCTGCGAAGTTGGGAGTTATGCATAGTATCCCTGCCTCAAATTTGGTTGTTTATCTGAAGCTGAGGGGCGACGGATCTACATCCATTGGCACCGGAGATTGATTCGGTTCGCCCTGATCTAACCAATTTTCCTGTTTTCGCCACGAATAATTATTTTGATCTTTTCCGATCTCCTTGCGCAGAACGTCGCCAATTGCCTGATTTCCTTAACAAGTGGGGACTTTTCTCTGGACCGCGATCGGCACCGAAATTTTTCCCTTGACTTTGTGACGCGCTTCGTGCTCGACCGCCTTAATAACGTGGCCGCGAACATGCTCCGCGCGATACTCGCCTATGCTTCTCTATATAATGTCAGTGCTACACTGGGTTGCTCCTGAGCCCCACAGCCCATGTGGGGACATGTTAAGCGTCACCTCTAAACTTTGTATTGAGAAGCGTGGTTCTTTCCGTGCCATGTGTCGTTTTTATTTGTGACAAGGGTGCAATTTCTTAACACTCTATGAGGCTTTTGTCCCCTTGACGGACTGCCTCAAACTATTGCCGTAACGGGCGTAACGACGTCTTATCCGGATAGGTGCAGTCTAATGCTACATATTCATCTTGCACACCGTCAAATTCAGGAACAGACTTAAGGTTATAGAACGGAATGTCGCAATAAGTCTTGTGGCGTTTCTACGCTGAAATCTTTGAGATGTTTATTAACTGCGTTTATCTGTGCTTGAAATTCGATCCTAAGTCTTTGTTCTTGTTGGGCTAGACTAATATTTTTTCATCAACCTAAAAATAAAATATGAAATCTATATATATATATAAGTAAATAAACATATGGGGTGGTATATTATATTATAATCGGTTATCCCTCGCTGCAGTCAGTGGTGTCGCAGATGCTAGAGAGATGATGGTGTAGTCGTCCCTGGCGGTTGCCGAGGGGGTTGCTTCTCGTTGTAGGTAGTGAGCGATGTTTGGGTCCCTGGCGTTTGCCGAGGGAAATTCCTTCTATGACGGGAATTACGGTGGGAGCACTTGCTCCGTTATCACGGCCCTTGAGGCGCGGTGACCAATTCAATAAAATGAATTTACTATTTAACGGCTATGCCGGAGATTTGATTTAAAGTTCTCTTTATTGTTTGAGATTTTGACACAAACTGAAACTTAAAGCTAACAAAATGTATTTTATAGCGGCCACGCAAATGTGCAGTGCTCGCCGCTATGAGAGAGCTCTTAAATAATCGGACATTGCCGCTGCTCGGTTAACTTCAGTAAACAACTCCCCCTTCAAGAATTAGGCCGCCCTCGGCCGACCCTATTTGGGCAATCATCTCCTTTAGTTGGGCCGCGGTTCTTCGGGCCTGAGCGACTCGCCGATAGGTCAAGCCGATGCAAATTAAAGCGCAGCATATTGCTCCCGTTATGAACACCAACTGATATAACTGATGGTGGTTGATCTTCTTCCCGAACTCACTCAACCGGTGAAGGTAAGGAAGAGCTGGCCACTCCTGGAGCCCTCTTCTGGGCTGTGTCATGATTGACCAATCGGGTTTCATTGACAATGGCACTCTTTTCAAAGGTGACGAGATATGTGCCCTTTATATGGACACAGGTGCCATTATCCACACACACGCGAGCCGAGCGATCATTTACAATTACTATCCCCTCATCAACGTAAGTGATAGGGTGTAAATCGCTTTGTTGGATCTCGCAATGCGCCGTGCCTCCAGCGTGAAGCTCTTGAGCGCATGATCTTCTGCGAGCCAGCCGGCAAAATGTAGCTCTAGATGTCGGGGAGCACTTTTCCACGGTGTGGATCTCACCGTCGCATTCGGCAATGACGTTGTCTACCAGCCTGAGTATGGTGTCGTGATGTGACACCGGGAAAACGACATTTTGCTGCAGGCCGACTTTATTTTCGGAAACTTAATGATAAAATGTAAGATGTTATCGGACTGTACAATTTTAATGGACGATACGGACAGAACATCTCTAATCGCGGTATCGGTGGGCTCTTCCATCCACACACCTTCTAGGTCTGCATGATCTAGGATGCTGGGGCTAACAACATTAACCTTGGCAAGTGCCATTGCTAGCATCAAAGCCTGCAGCTCCATTGCTATCATCCTATTCCGAGTTAAAAGCATCTCGAATAGGTGCCCAGTATCAATTTGGGACTTTTTTGCTGACCTCAGAAGTTGGTTGACAGTTGTTGAAATTTTATTGATTTGAATTTGTACTTTATTGTTAATATTAATCTGCCTATTGTTTGTATTTATTAATTGGAATTCTTTGAATTTATTTTTTTCAAAGTCCTCTGCGTCCGGCGTTCCTGCCACTACTTTTAACGCGGTCCCTAAGAAGTCTAAGCATCTTGCTACCCTATGATGGGTGGTCAACGAGGCGAGCATCAACAACTAGGAGTTTCTGCATGTGAGACTGAGGGAACATGTTGGTCATCCCATTAGTTTCTTCGATGGCGCGCCTATATTCCGAGAGATTCGCTGAGTGTTTTATAAATGCGATTTCCTCCCATATCAGGATTTGGCCATCAACGATGGGAATGTATTTGGCTTTGAAATAGTCCGTGACACGTGCCGATGTTGCGGCCAAGAGGAAAATCAGGGATATGGTTGAAAACCTGTAATTTGGATCTGTTGTGATTTTTGTTGAAATTGGGTAGCCCACCACAAAAGCATGATTAAAATAATAAAGGAAGCAAAACTTATGCCAAGTGGCTAGGAAAAAGGATAATAAAAAATGAAAAATTATCAGGCGAGCGATGATATAGTCACGCTCGGCCTACCTAAAGTTGTCTTTGTGGACCACCCTCCCCTTAATAAGGACTGTGGTCCCCATGTTCGCTTCAACGGTTTTCTCTTCACATAACGCTGACTTTACCAGGACTTTTTCGCCAACCTCGAATACTCTATTTTGGCGGGAAGCGTTTTCTCTGTCAGTTCTACGGTATCGCTGATGCCTTTATCGATTTTAAGGCATCTAGCAAGCTCTACCAAAGTGCTGTGGAACCGCTCCACTTGTCGTTGGAGACACTGTGTAGGGGTGGAGCATTTGAGATGCTAACGCCGAAGTGGTTTTCCAGCATGGTCACGATGGTGTGCGAGTTCAACAATGGTTCGTTGTCGCAATATATGGTCTTGGCCTTGGGGAAAATATTCATCAGCTGTAGCGCTGGTTTGAGATCCTCTATAGTTCTAGAGGGAACTGGTCGGACAACGGCAAATTTCAACAATTTGTCGACGCACGTAAGGAAATACTTTTAATCCGTTTTTTCTCCTACTTGAGATGGGATTGGTGTTTCGCCAAGCTCATGTTTCTTTGGATGTCTGTCGTATTTAGCCCTGGCGCAATTCTTGCACGAAGTGACTATTTTGTTTGCTAGCTTGGCCATTTTCGGGAAGTAGTACTCGAAGAGTACCTGCTTCACGTTCTCTTGGGCAGATCTGTGAGCTTTATTATGCTCGACAGTGAGAAATATGCCAAGTGCCAAAATTTGGTGGCAGGGAAATGCCGAATCAGTTTGTCCTGTATCACTGCTAGCGTGTGTAAATCGCAATTAATGGCGTTTACGCCACTAGGAACTATTATGTTTGCGAGCTCCTCCAGCAATGACTCCTCGCAAGTGAAGTCAATAATATGCCGTCTCTTGTGTTCAAAGAGAACGAAGCTGCGCTTTGACGGAGAGTGTGCTTCCTCCAGAATTATCTGGCTTTGAAAGCAATTGAGGGGCTTGTCCGTGGATTGGATGGTGTGGGTTAGCGACAGCTCACTGTGAATTGTGGCCGCGCTTGAAAATGCCTCTTCCTCTTCTACAACGTTGAGTTGTTGCCTGTATGGAATGGACTTTGGCACCACACTCGTCGATGCGTTCTTTCCATCTTTTAATTTTTGTATTCGGATTAGAATCCGATACCGCGTAGGTCAGCGGTTTGTGGTCAGTGTAGATGTTTAAATCTTTGACCCCATAAATGTAGTTGGGCAGCTTTTCTAGTGCCCAAACTATTGGCCAACAGTTTCATTTCGTTGGTAGCGTAGTTAACCTCTCTGTCCCCTCTTGGAGAGCACTGCGCCAATGCCATACGCTGAGGCATCTGTCGTTAGATTAAATGCCTTTTTATAATCGGGGTACCTGAAGATGACATCCTTAGAGGCCAGGATGTTACGCAGCTTTTCAAAAGCTAGCCGTTGCGGCTCGGTAAACTGTACCTGGATGCTTCTGGATCTGTGTCTGCTGACATTTCCAAGCTCCCATTTTATAATGTTCGAAATGGGCTTAGCTATTGATACAAAATCTTTAATAAAGCACCTATAATAGCCAGCCAAGCCAATGAATGATCTTACTTCGAAAACGTTTTTAGGCTCTGGGAATTCTTTAATGGCCCTGACTTTTTCCGGGTCTGTCGTAGTCCCCTCGCTGTCGTATGTGGGCGTTTTTGTCTTCTGAGAAGACGATAACATCATCGACATAGACGTAGCAAAATTTGCCTATCTGCTCTCGCAGTACGTCGTCGATGGCTAGAAAAAAAAAATAAATAACTCGCCACCTACCTGGAAATATTTTTCGGCCTTACCTCAGCGCCGAACCTTACATTAAGTTTACATTAAGTAAATTGTATATACTACAAACGATTTACCCTTGTTGGTGTGTGCGGTCGCCATGGGCGACAAAGGCAACAACGACAACATGGAGGTTGACAATATGACTAGAACCAAAATTGTGAAGCCCAAGTGGTGGCAAGATGTGAAACCCAAATTTATCCCAATTAAAAGGTGTCTCCCTCCCGAGTCACCCTAGCCCGAAAGAGCGGCCAATAGATAGGCATAGTAAAAGAAAAACGTAAATCTCGCACACGCATTTTGAGCAGCTCAAGCAGTTCGAGCAACATTGATTCGGAACCAGAGGAAAGCGAGATTCTCTCTTTCCGTTTTAAAATCTTGGCAGACTATGAGGATGATGCCGAATCTACTGAAGTCGAAAAAAGGAAGACTAAGCCCCCGCCAATTTACTCACGAGAAAAAAGTTCCAACGTTCTTGTCAACAAAATTATAGAGCTTATTGGCAAGGACAATTTTCACATAATACCACTCGTAAAGGGCAACATCCAGGAAACAAAAGTTCAAACGAAGTCTGAAGATAATTACAGAGTATTATCAAAATATCTCACCGACAAAAAATAGAACTTTTATACTTATCAGCTAAAAAGCAGCAAGGGCCTGCAAGTCGTACTTAAGGGCATAGAGTCCGAAGTATCGCCTGCAGAGATAACAAAGGCGCTACAAGAGAAGGGATTTAGCGCTAAGACAGTCTTCAATATCCTTAACAGGGATAGAAAGCCGCAGCCACTCTTTAATGTTGAGCTCGAACCAGAAATTAAGCCCCTAAAGAAATACGAAGTGCACCCTATATACAATCTTCAGTTCCTGCTGCACCGCAGAATTACGGTTGAGGAGCCGCACAAACGCAATGGCCCGGTACAATGTGCGTTGGCCATACAAGGTCTTACTGTAAACTGCGCCCTGTGTGTGTAGTTTGTGGTGAGCTTCATGACTCCGCACACTGCCCAGCGAGCAAAGATGACCACAACTCAAAAAAGTGCGGCAACTGCGGTGGAAATCACACTGCTAACTATAGAGGTTGCCCAGTTTATAAGGAGCTGAAAAGTCGAATCCACCAGAGAGGAATTACTGCCCGCACCCAAAATAAACAGTTGCTAGCCTCCAGGTCAAACCCTGAAGTCTTCTTCTCGACTGCAGCCAGATCCTCACTTGGACCCATAAACTCAGCCAAAAATGTTACATACGCAAGTGCTTTAAAATTAGGACTGTCTACCCCAGCCTCAAAAAGCTCATTGCCGCAATCAGCATACCAAGAACCGAACACGGCTCAGCAGCATCAACCGCCAGAGCAGCCAAAAAGTAACTTTGAAGCTATGATATGCAGTCTACAACAAAGCCTTACGGAGTTTATGTCGTTTATGCGTACAACAATGCAAGATCTGATGCGAAACCAAAATCTATTAATACAAATGCTGGTTGCACAACAATCCAAATAATGACTTCCCTACGAATATCTACGAGGAACGCTAACGGCGTTTCGCAGCATAAACTCGAGTTAGCGCAATTCCTACTAGACAATGAAATCGACGTAATGCTGCTTTCAGAAACACATCTTACAAACAGATACAATTTTCAACTACGAGGATATTCATTCTATGGAACAAACCATCCAGATGGTAAAGCACACGGCGGGACTGGAATTTTAATCAGGAGCCGTATTAAGCACCATTATCATACGAAATTTGCTACAAACTACCTACAGGCCACATCCATAAATATACACCTAAATACTGGCAAGCAATTAATGCTAGCCGCCGTATACTGCCCCCCACGCTTCACAATAGCCGAAGATGAGTTTATGCAATTTTTCAACTCACTCGGAGACCACTTCATAGCAGCAGGAGACTACAATGCCAAGCACACACACTGGGGATCTCGTCTCGTGACTCCAAAAGGAAAGCAGCTCTATAATGTAATTATCAAAGCCAAGAACAAGCTCGACTATGTTTCTTCTGGCACACCAACATACTGGCCGGCAGACCCAAAGAAACTTCCGGATTTAATAGACTTTGCGATTACCAAAAATATTCCTAAAAACATGATAAGCGCCGAATGCCTCTCGGATCTTTCATCTGATCACTCGCCTGTCCTTTTTACTCTACTCCGACATCCAGAAACATGGGATTAACCATTAAAACTGACCTCACATAAAACCAATTGGGTTAAGTACAGGAAGTATATTAGCTCACACATTGAGCTAAGTCCTCACCTCAGCGATGAAGCCAACGTAGACAGTTTTGTTAATTCACTGGAATCTGTACTCGTCTCTGCAGCTCGAGTTTCAACACCTCATACTATAAACACACAATGGAATCAAAAGAAGTCAAATCTACAAATCGAACAGCTCGTCCTCGAAAAGCGACGCTTACGTCGAGCATGGCAAATTCACAGATCGCCATCTGCAAAGCAATGCTTAAAACATGCCTCACGTCAACTTGCTCAAGCTCTACAGCAAGAAGAAACATATGTCTACCGCCGCTACATTGAGCAATTGTCAACTAATTGTACAAAACACTTACTATGGAGAGCTCACCCAACTCTAAGCTCACCGAAAGAAACCGTGATGCCTATTAGAAATTCCACGGGCGGCTGGGCGCGCAGTGACGCAGACCGAGCCAGCACGTTTGCCAACCACCTTAAAAATGTCTTCCAACCAAATCCTGCCACTAATGCGTTTACTTTGCCGACTCTATCATATGAGCCCCAGCCTCAACATGAGCCGATTGAGTTTCGCCCAAACGAAATCGTAAACATCATCAAAAGACAACTGAATCCGAAAAAATCCCCGGGCTGCGACCTCATAACTCCCAAAATGATCATTGAGCTCCCATACTGCGCCGTTTGCACTCTCACCCAGCTCTTTAATGCCATCGCAAAACTTGGCCATTTTCCAATTCCAAAGTCAATTATAATAATGATAGCAAAGCCGGGGAAAGACCACACTATCCCCACGTCATATAGACCTATAAGCCTACTCTCTTGCCTATCCAAACTCTTTGAAAAATGCCTAATGACTCGGATAAACACATACCTGAGAATCCAGGAAGGAATCCCGTCACACCAATTTGGGTTTCGTGAAAAGCATGGAACAATTGAGCAGGTCAACCGGATAACATCAGAAATTCGAAACGCTTTCGAAAAACGAGAGTACTGTACTGCCATATTTTTAGATGTCTCTCAAGCATTTGATAGAGTTTGGCTAGAAGGTCTAATGTACAAGATCAAGACAATGCTCCCCTACAGCACCCACAAGATTTTAGAGTCTTACCTTCACGACAGAAAATTTGTTGTGAGGTGCAATACTGCTATATCTGATGATTACACTGTTGGAGCTGGAGTTCCTCAGATAGCGTGCTAGGGCCAACACTATATGTCCTCTACACAGCAGACATCCCAACAAGTACACGTCTGACAACATCTACGTTTGCCGATGACACAGCTATTCTTAGCCGTTCTAAATGCCCGATTCAAGCAACTGCGCAGCTAGCTCGTCATATGGTCGATGTTGAAAAATGGCTATCAGATTGGCGAATTAAAGTGAACGAATTAAAATGCAAACACGTTACGTTCACTCTGAACAGGCAAAACTGCCCGCCGATTACGTTAAACAACACTCTACTCCCACAAGCAAACGAAGTAACTTACCTAGAAGTACATCTCGACAGAAGACTCACATGGCGCCGGCACATTGAAGCCAAAAGAACACACCTAAAGCTAAAAGCCAGCAGCCTTCATTGGCTTATCAACGCCCGGTCACCTCTTAGCCTTGAATATAAAATCATGCTGTACAACTCGGTACTAAAACCTATATGGATGTACGGCTCCCAGTTATGGGGGAACACCAGCAATAGCAACATTGACATTGTTCAGAGAGTTCAGTCGAAGATCCTGAGAACAATCACCGGGGCACCGTGGTATGTTCGCAACGAAAACATACACCGCGACTTAAACATTCAACCAGTCAAAGAAGTGATCGCTATCGGTGCACCCTAACCACCTGGCGAGAGGTCTACCAAGGTTAAGCAACCAATCACGCCTTCGTCGCAATGACCTACCCACCCAGCGACCGACCTGAGGGACGCGCAACCAGAATGCAGTCTTAGTATACTGTTAGTAAAATTTTAATGTTAAGATTCGTCAACTTATTGTTAGTCTCAAAATTAAGAGTAGATTCAATAAATAAAAGCAAAGCACAAAAAAAAAAAAAAAAAAAAAAAAACTTGTACAACCTTTGCTGAATGTAAAGTCGAAACTTGGACTGTGAGTTTTGAAGTAGGCAGTCCCGATTTTTATACCATCCAGAAGTCACACATACAAACGTATATATAGCACATTTGTTTTCAAAGGAAAATAAAAATGAAAAATATAAATAACCACAGTTGAATGTATCAAAATGTTGAGCTCTCTCGTAGTTGTATTTCATTTTTCCCAAATACTTGACAAGTTCTATAGGTGGTTGTAGATTTCCGAAACTATCAAAATAATGTATATCTTTTTTTTGTTATATGCGACCCAATGTGTACCACTTAATAGTGAATTATCTAGATTTACTACACCACATTCTCGAATTCTTGGAGAGTGTGGAAAGAAATCTCTCATAAATACTCGAAAATTTGGTATATATATATTTGAACAAAATTTGTAGTGTCTATATTTAAAAGTGGTCTATTGGGTAGCTGACAAATTAGTTTTTTTGCTTCTTAATACCATTTCTCTTACTATATGGTTTTAGGTAGAATCTATAACCTGTTCTATACGGTTTTGTCTTTTCTTCTCCTCCATATCCTCTTTCGCCATTCTAGCATTGTTTAGTGATAGAGGGCACTTAGGGCAGTCAAAATAGGCACGATTGGTAAAAAAAACCACCAATTTTTGGTACATTAATTATTCTTGGTACTTTCACGTTTTTTTTTGAACCCATTGTCGATTGAACTGATTTTCGTGCATTTTTAATTGCACTCATACTGTCCAATGGCTTTTGTTTTTTAATTTTTTAGTAGCAGCGTTAATAACAATCGACAGCGTCATCTTTACTTTTTTCCTCATCATCTTCCCTTTACATTTCTTTGTTTTTGATATTCCTATTCCAAATTTTTTCCTTGATTTCATAATGTTGGTTACCAAATATGCTACTGCTTTTTCACCAAGAGTGCTGTCTGGTGCTTTTACAAGCGACCAAGATTTATCAATTAATATAGACACTGAAATGTGGAGTTCAAGTGAATCCTTTATATGGGAATATGCTATATCGTGCTCTTTACAAGCCTTATCCAGTTTATTTATTCCTTGATCACCTCGTTTCGTGTATATCCTGGTATATGGGATTCAAACGGTAATGTATTAATTAAGTTGTTGACAAGACCACCACCACCTTGTTTACAATTAAAACTCTAATGAATCAATTATAAAAACGTTTCCCCATTATATTGATGTTTAATCATCGAAGCTATCTCATCGAATGAAGAGAAAAACTCCACGACTTAGTTCTCTCTTACCTACAACCTAAATATAAATACTTGTAAAAATTAATAAAACCTTTTAAAGGAATGGGATATCATAATTTCTTTCATAAGGATGGTGTATTAGTGTATTATCTATAATGATATTTGATGATGTTGCTTGTGGAAAACAAGACAACATAAGAATATTGATTCCTTTTATTTATGTCAAACATATACCATATACCTAAACACTTGATTCGTGACAATGCCATCTTTATTATAATGTTTAAACATGACGATTTAAATATGTGACAAAACAAACATTTCCACAGTTTTAGAAACGATTTCATTATGTCTAGATCAGTGACCTTGTCCTTGAATGGAAATAGTTTTGTTATAAATACAAACTTAATTTGTGCATTAATTGATTTTAATATGTACAATTCAATCCCATATATAGACGAATAAACCAATCTCTTCCATATTGGAACTAATGTTATCACAATTCCTACTAGATTCTAGAACCTAAATGATATAACTAATTATATTTATAAAAAAATTAAAGATTACGGTATTGAAAAATCTTTTAAAATTGAAAGCAATAACAATACTCTTCAATTAGAAATAACCAGCACTCGAGAGCCGGTTTACTTTAATGAGGAACGATCAATTGGTCAACTTTTTGGTTTTGATAAGAGTTCTAGAGCCACACCCAACAAAAACATATATATCAGATCAGACTGTCAATATTTTAAAAATGAATACTATTCGTTTGGAATGTAACATCATTAGTAGTTCAATACAATAACCCAATCATACGTCACACGAATTTGGTATTAATGTTCCTCCTGGCTATAAAATGAATGTGACACCACATAATCTTATTTACTTGCCAATAAACTGTGATGAAATAAGCACACTCTCCATACGCATCGTAGATCAAAACGGAGTTTTGGTAAAATTACGTGGTAGAAACGTATCAATTCGGATGCATATTCGGATGATAGAATGATTATTTATAATAAGAGACCTGGTTCATACACTCAACCAAGCATTACTAATTGTAAAGCAATAGCAAGAGGATCAACTCTGAAAAGAAACTCACTAACTTTAAAAAATAAATTATTTTCAAAGTCTCAAACTTCAAAATTAATAAAAATATCTGGAAGAAAACAGTGAATGAAATTTTAAATGTTCGAGAAAAAGTTTACTCGGATGAGAGTATTTCGAAAATAGAGTTAATCAAACATTTAAACCAACTGATGAAATTCGAATTACTATCCCAATTTAAGACTTGTATGTGCTCACTCATGAAAGTTACCTCAACTTTCAAGGAATTATTAGAAGAGATATAGCAGGCGGCCCTACAACTGTTAACGTTACCACTTTTTTTTTAAATTAATTGTATGGCTTACTTTTTGGATGAAATCAAGTACGAAATAAATGGATGCGAGATTGATAGAACCCGATTTGTCGGTATGACAACTACACATAAAAATATGTTAAATTTGATAAATGATTGTGGAGATGATTTTTCCACTAGAGCATACTTTAACTTTTCTGTCCCGTTAAAAAATTTATTAAGGTTTGCTGAAGACTATAAAAAGGTTTTTTTGCTTTGTAAACATGAACTTGTTCTGAATATGATTTGTAAACATCTTTTAGGAGCATGTTACGGCATCCGTTGCGCACGAATGTGGCAGAGCTTTGTTTTGGTACAGAAATCATGAACACAAGAATTTTTTTATTTTTTATTATATTTTATTTTATTTGAAAGAGATTTTTTATCTTATCCTTAAATTACATTAGGAATTTTTATGTTTTTCCTAAACGCGTTTTTTATAGCAGTTATTTTCCAAGTGAGTATCAGATCCACAATAATTACAATAAATCAGTTGTGTGTATCCCCCATTACCATTGTATAAGACAACTTGTAGGTTCATCTATTTATTTATTACTGAAGCTTAAAAGTAGAGTTTTCCAATATTACAAATAGCTTAAACAAATTATTTAGGGAACACCGAAGAGTAAATTTTGTCTTCTGTATTTTACAATTGATAAAAAATTGGGTAGCATGGTTAAGCTTCTTCCGATATTGGCACCCGTTGAAGTTGTTTATCCTTATATAGGGTCTTTTCACACTCATGCATCTGATTTGTAAATAAACTTTTTGTTTATTCCTGACTTAGGAGGATTGGGAACGCCTTGAGGAAAGTTTCAAGTTGTTTATTAAAATTTCAGAGATTTGAAGATTTCTTCAAGACAAAGGGACACAGACAAAATAAGAACCGATATGAGTTAAATTAATAAAAAATAAAATTGTCAAGGGGAGTGTAGGAGTATAACAAATCTTATTGCCCTTTATGTATAAAAATAAGAACAGTCAATTTGTTTAGCATCAGTTTGTCAGGAGCATCAAATCATACATATCACCATAAGCGTAATATCCGTGAAATTCATCGATTCGGTTCAAGCTGTGAAAGTCTTGACGGATGTCGAAATCCGTGATCAAGACTCCGATGTGGTGGTCATTGAAGACTCGGAGCCGAACTGAATAATGACTCTAGACGAAGAAGACACCATAGACAGAAAGTATTCGCACCCTCCTCAACATCTACTCAAACGGTTCCACAAAAAAAAAAATTTTACAATAGTATTTGTAAGAAATTGAACCAATCATAATGACTCCTGAAGACGAGTTTGAATATAAGGATTCATTAACTTGTCATATTTGTAAAAAAATATTATTAAATGATAGAGTTAGAGATCATTGTCATTTAAAAGGTTCATTTACAGGTGCATATTTCGGTGTCCGAAACCATAAAAACTTCATTTGGAAACAATTTTGAAATTCGATTTCATGACACATTCACATTTATGCCATCAAGTTATACTCTTGCTTCTAACTTAATTGATGATCAATTAAATACATTAAAATATTTTTTCAAAATGAAAAAGAATTCAGGCTTTTGCGTAAAAGGGGTATCTTTCCTTATGAATATTTAGATTCAGCTAGACGACTTGAGGAAACTTCCCTACCATCAAAAGCAGCATTTTATAGTAACTTGACGGAAAAGTAATGCTCTCAAGATGATTATGAACACGCGCATAATGTCTGGTCACAATTTTCCTTTTCAAGTCTAATAGATTATCTAGAGATGTATTTAAAAACTGATGTTTTCCTTTTGAATGATCTATTTAAAAATTTTAGAAAAATATGTTTACAAATTTATTGATTAAATCCCGCTCAGTTTTTTACTACACCAGGTCTATTTTAGGCAGCCATGTTAAAGACCACAAATTTTAAACTAGAGTTATTAGTAGATATCGATATGTATAGATTTTTTCAAAATAGTCAAGTACTTGACAGATTATGTTAAAGAGGGTAGGATATGTTAAAGACGAGTTGAATGGAAAACCGATAAGTGAAGTTATAGGGTTATGCTCTAAAACTAATTTTTATAAAATAGATTAAATTCAAAACTCTTACAATAAAGAAAAAGGTGTGAGTTCCAGAAATTTAACTATGGATCATTATAAAAATGTATTACTCACTGGAACTCCACTATATGGTAGTAGGACAATGTTTAGATCAAGGCCACACAAAATATCAATATATAAGAATGTTCTTTGTGCTAATGATAGTAAAAGAAAGTGTAAACATTATGAAACATAGTTTACAATGTTAAATTACGACGATCATGGTACATTATCAATAAAACATCAAACGTTAATGGAACAAGATTTTGTCGATAGTATCAATTTCTTAGAACTTGAAAATATATTTAGAAATAATCCAGAACACATAGAAAAAGAATTATTTTATAAGTCAATTGAATTGGAAATGTTTTATTTTGATCGAGTTTGTGGTAAATATAAGTATATAAGTAGAACAAAAATAAATTGTGAAAACATGTATAATATTTTATTAAAATTGTTAATATACACATCATAAAATTGTACATATATACACATGTATATATAAGATTTAAATTATAAAATGACAAAATTAGAAAAACAAAAATTAAACTTAAATATCACATTGCCTCTTCATTTTGTATTTTTGAACTATAAAATTTCATTTTTACTTTCCCAGCTAGCTTCGTCCATTGGAAAGCCAAGCCATTTTAACAAAACTTTATCACCTCTTTGCTTTAAAAATTTCTCAACTTGAAATGTGTTTGGGAATTCAGTCCTTTTGAGTTCTTCTTTATAGAACTCACCCTCATTCGGATTACCTTTATAATCTTAAATTAAGTATGTTTTGGGGAACGTATTTATATACATACGGTGCAACGGCAAAAGTACAGCTATATCTACATACATATGTACAAACATACCAGCGTTTCGCCGCCAATTTCGATTCCCTTTTGTGCATTTGCAGAGCAGTTATTTGTCTGCTATATATAAGTGTCAGTGGCTTCTATGCTGTACATATGTATGTACATATGTAAAACAATACATCGGTTAATTTTTAGCGCCAATTGCAGCGGCAGTGGTTTTCAAACTGTATATAGCCAACAGTTCCCCCAAAACTCGGCAGTGAATTTAAGTCCTGCTCACAGTTTTATGTTTATATGTACATATTTGCCTGCATATTAATTCGGTAAATATTCAAAGATTCGGCCTGGAGAAAAAGTTTAATACATTTGTTGGTTTTTTTGTCGGTGTTTGTGGGCATCTTTAACCCGTATGGGATCCACTTAAATAGTTTGGACAATTTATTTGTCAAATGAAATTCAACATTTGTGCATTTTTCGTCTTTGGTTAAACGGCAAATACACATACAAACGTATTTTGTGCATTTTGGTGGTGCTTCTGCGCACATTTAACCCTTATCCAACACAATAAATTTTTTTGGAGAAATTAAATTTGTTTAATTTTTAAAATTTAAAATTTAGATATTGTTGGAAATTTATTAAGGAAGCATTTTGAGCATTTTGGAAATAAATTTATTTAACCCTTGTGTCCGACTGTTTTAACTTGGAGTATTTTATTTTTTTTATATTAACCTAAAATGTCTGAGAAAGAAAAGGAATCATCGTCAAAGCCAAGTGCTAAACTAATAGTGGCTATGCAAAAACACGGCAGGGTAATGAGTGACATTCAACGTATGAGAACGTCATTCGAGGAAAAAACCATTTCATTCGATAGGTTTCAAATGGAATACCGAATGCAACTTCTCGAATCATATTGCGAGAAATTGATGGATATTCAAGGAGATATCGATGTACTAAATCCAGTGAATGATTTAAGAGCGTCTGTTGAGGAGATGTGCATAATTACAAAAGCGTTATATCGGTCCGCAATGAGAGAATGCGAGCCTCAAAGGCTTAGTCAAAGTGATATAGGTGGTTATCGTCATTCGTCTCAGTTACCAAAAATGAATCTACCGAAATTTAGTGGAAAACATTCCGACTATAAAAATTTTATAAGTCTTTTTGAGAGTTTAGTTCACAACGACCCATCTCTAACAAACATAGGGCAATTTAACCATTTGCTAACATGTCTAACAGATGATGCATTAGGTACTGTAAAAGTTTTTCAAATTTCGGATTTAAATTATGATAAGGCATTTGCTAGTCTAAAAAACGTGTACGATAATAAATGTTTGATCTTTTATGACACGATTTCTCAGCTGTTTGACCTCCCGCAAGTATCAAAACCCTATGCATCAGGCTTGAGGTCTCTTATAGATGAAATATCGGCCCTCTACGCATCGTTACAGTCCTTGGGTAGTGAAAAGGAAATAAACAACGCAATTTTTATTCACATAGCAATGTTCAAAGTAGATCACACAACAAAATCCAGATTTGAGGAACAGCTAGATTATAATACGCTGCCTATATGGTCTGATTGTGCGACTCTGTTGAATCGCCGATATCAACATTTAGCTGCTGAAGAGTCAACCAAAAGTAAAGGGAAGCCTAACCAAGGTTCCAATAGAGGATATTCTAAATCTTCCTTCTCATGCACACAAACCGATCGCAGACCTGAATCAAAATGTCGATATTGCTCAGCGTCAAACTATAGTTTAGGCAGTTGTCAACCTTTCAGGCTTTATCAGTGATCCAACGGTTCGATTTTACGAAACACAATAAGTTGTGTATTAATTGTCTGAATCCAGGTCATCCAGTCAAGAAGTGCAAAGCAGTAAAGTGTCGCGTTTGCTCCAAACCTCATAACACACTTCTTCACAGATACGGGGTAGAGCAGCAACCAACTTCTTCGGGATCACTTCCTCAAGCGCAAGCCCAAGCACCTTCAGTAGCATTTGATCATCCCAATCAAGGCCATTCTTGTCATGTTGCAACTAGTGACCAAGTTATTCTTGCTACGGCTGTCGTTAAGGTACGGGATAGATTTGGACAGTTTCAATTAGCACGAGCTCTGTTAGACTCAGGGTCTCAAATAAACTTTATGGCCGAGGTCTTAGCACAGCGTTTGCGGTTACGCAGGAAAGAATCCTATTTGAATATCACTACTGTAGGGAAGAACGACTCGGTAGTACGGCACAAAGTCCACGCGTCGATTCATTCTCGCGTCAATGCTCATAGTTTCGCTACTGATTTTTGGGTATTAAGCTCCATTTCATCATATCAACCAGATAACGAAGTCAATTGAGCACAGTGGAAAATTCCACCAAATATTGAATTAGCAGACCCTCGTTTTCACAAGCCTGCAAAAGTAGACTTACTAATTGGGGCAGAATCCTTTTTCGAACTTCTCAGCGCAGGTCAAATAAAATTGGGTTCAGAACATCCTTCAATTCAGAAAACTTTATTAGGATGGATTGTTTCGGGAAAGTACACTCAACGCGTATCGAATAATGCTCAAGTATGCAGCGTCACTGGTAGTGAAAATATAAGTTCTCTCGACTCTCTTGTAGAACGTTTTTGGGAATTGGAACACGTCCCGAAAAGAGATCGAAGGCTGTGTATACAGCTGAACAAGTTGCTTGCGAGCAGCACTTTGAGAAAACAGTAAACAGGCTTTCGTCAGGTTGTTTTGAGGTTAAGTTGCCATTAAAGACAAATCCAAGTGTTTTAGGCTTATCCTTCGAAACGGCAAGGCGCAGATTTCTTGCGTTGGAGCGCAAGCTTGCAAATAATCGCGAGTTACATGACATGTATCAAGAGTTTATGAAAGAGTATCTTAACCTTGGGCATATGTCGCTGCTTCCAACACCTCCTCCAGGACAACACTATTACATTCCACATCAATGTGTCCTGAGACCTGATAGTAGCACCACAAAGTTGCGAGTTGTTTTTGACGCTTCAAGTAAAACGTCAACCTCGATCTCATTAAATGAGACTCTAATGGTGGGTGCAACGATTCAGAGTGAGCTTTACGCTATTTTGGCAAGATTTCGATTACACAAATATGCCTTGACTGCTGATATCTCGAAGATGTATAGGCAAGTTAACATTGCCAATGAATTTCCAACTTATCGTGTGGAGGGAAAAGTCGACGCAAGCTTTCCAAACCTATCGCCTCAACACTGTCACTTATGGAACAGCCTCTGCTCCATTTTTGGCCATTCGTTGCCTCTTTGAACTGGCAAAAATTTACTCTGAGTCACATCCTGTCGCATCAGAGGTAATTTCAAGTGACTTCTATGTAGACGATATGCTCACAGGAGCAAACAGCTTAGAAGAGTTGGAAGTCATTCGCAAAGAAGTGACCAAAGTGTTAGAGTTCGGGGGTTTTCAGCTGGCCAAATGGGCAACAAATCACCCAAGTTTGATGACTAACCAGGGATCAGAAAAATCGCTTATGTTCAACACTTCCGAGTCTGTGAAAACGCTTGGGATGAGATGGAACCCTCAGAGTGATGCCTTTCATTATAGTTTGGAGGATTCGTTTCAGTCCCTACCACCAACTAAACGCAACATTTTATCAGTCACAGCCCGTTTGTTTGATCCCTTGGGATTGTTGTGCCCGCTGATCACGAGAGCTAAAATCTTGCTTCAGGAACTGTGGCGACAAAAACTGGATTGGGACGAATCGGTTCCCATGAATTTACATACCAGTTGGAATGAATTCAAACAGAATTTACTACAAATTGACCGGATATCCATTCCTCGATACATTTGTTTGTCTTCCTATGACAGTGTTCAAATCCACGGATTTGCTGATGCATCGAGCCACGCCTATGGCTGTTGCATTTATATTCGTACCGTGGCTGGGACAAATAGTTTGTCGAGACTGCTGACCGCCAAGTCGAGAGTGTCTCAAAACAAAATCAATTCCAAGGCTCGAGCTGTGTGCAGCGCATCTGCTTGCCAAATTATGGGCTCAAGTATTTCCCTTGCTTAACAAATTAGAGTTTGAAAGCATCAACTTCTGGTCGGATTCCCAAGTCACTTTATACTGGCTAAAGAGGGATCCGTCCCCTCTAGCTACATTTGTTGCGAATAGAGTTTCTGAAATCAAGAGCTCTCAGAGAATGTTGTCTGGCGGCATGTGCCCACGGTAGATAATCCAGCCGATTTAGTATCACGTGGAACAGATATAGAGGGTTTAAAATGTACGCTATGGGAAAATGGACCAGAATTTTTACTCCGACATCCTAACGAGTGGCCTCGTTCTCATCAGACTGAGCTTTCACCGGAGTTACAGTTGTCCGAGAACAAGAAAAGCGTCGCAGTATGTTCCGTCACAACAAATCAACCGAATGTCTTCATTGAGCTTGTTGGAAGATGTTCGTCATTCAATAAACACCTGCGGATTATGGCATATGTAAATCGGTTTATTCAAGGGAAGAAAAATAATCGCGATAAGGTTATATCGGCTAACGAACATAAGTTATCGTTTCTAAGAATGGTCCAAGTATATCAAAGAGCTGATTTTGGTTTAGAATATGTCAAGCTAGAGAAATCTGAAACTTTAAGCCCACAGCTTCAACGTCTAAATCCTTTCTTACACACTAGCGAACTAGAAGGCGTAACACTTCAATTAATCCGAGTTGGGGGAAGGTTGTTAAATGCACAAATTCCGTATGATGCCAAATTTCCAATATTACTGTCCTCAAAATCAGAATTTGTTTCGCTATTTCTTCGAGACCTGCATCGTACTCATTACCATGCTGGCGCCAAGGTGATGGTATCACTTTCGAGACAGCAGATATGGCTAATCAATGCGCGAGAAGCGTGCACGAAAGTTGTCCGTAGCTGTGACCACTGTTTCAGATAATGGGCAATTTGCCAGCCGATAGGGTCAAGTTAGCACGCCTCTTTTTGGTTTGCGGGGTAGATTTTTGCGGACCATTTTATGTGTCACTAAAGATCCGCGGTAAACCTCCTATCAAGACTTATGTTGCCGTTTTCGTGTGTTTTTCGTCAAAGGCTGTTCACCTTGAGCTCGTAGTAGATTTATCCACTGACAGCTTCTTATCTGTTTTTAAAAGGTTCGTCGGGAGGAGAGGGCTGCCGCAGAAGATGTACAGCGATTGAGAGGATACGCGACTCAGAGAGGCGTCGAGTGGTATTTCATACCGCCGAGGTCACCACACTTCGGAGGACTGTGGGAGGCAGCAGTCAAGGCCGCCAAACACCGGCTGCTGCGAGGAGTCGGCAACGCCAAGCTGACAGCGGACGATCTCAGTACCCACCATCCATCGCCATCCACAAGCTGGCATTGCTGCCAGTAAGCAACGCTCCTAACGAGGAGGTTAAAGCGCCGGAGGCCTTCAACGCGGCCGGAATGTTGGAGCAGTAGATTAAGTTTTATTGTTAGTTTTAAGGAAAGATGAAAAGAAATAATTATTTGAATACGCAGCCAAAATGTAAACAAATCACCTTAAAAACCAATGTACAAAGGCTTATCAGTTTCACTCAATCTTGAGCATAGCCGAGTTGTTGTGATCTAACTGATAAGCTTTTCAGTTCGTGGCTATGCGAAATGTTATCCTGCTCTCGGGAGAACATTAACCGATCGAACCTCGAAGCAGCTGGCAGCAATAAACTTTGGAGTCAACTTCGTTTCGTTTGTCTCGCTTTTTTTGGAAATTCCCCAGCCGCTAGTCGCAAGTCTTTTTTTTTGTTTAAATTTTTTAAAGTAATTTTTCCGGGAAAACTCTCCCGGATTTTCACTTCTGTTCTTATTCGGTTGCGCTCGTCTTGAACGCCTGACAGTAGTTCCTCCTGAAGGATGTTGACCAAATCTGCATTTGACTCATTTCTCATCTTAACTCCAAACAAAATTTCAAATGGAGTAAATTTTGTTGAAGATTGAACGTGCGCGTTGATCGCCCGTTGCACCTGAAAAGTGTATTGATATCACTTCGATGGCTCGGCGGTAGACATTTTGGCCAATACTGAAATGATAACCCAGTTGACTCTTTCAATCTGCCCATTTCCTCTGGGGATCCCTGTGGTATTTTCGATGTGTTCAATCTTTCCGTCAGCACAGAACTCCTTAAAAGGTTTAGACGTAAAAGCAGTCCCCTTGTAGCTGATGATACGCTGAGGGTTTCCAAAATGGCTACCCATGAACTGAGATGTTTTATGACTTCATGAGCGTCAGTCGATTTAGTGGGATATATCCAGGTATATTTTGAAAAGCCATCAATAACTGCGAATATGTACTTGTACTTCTTTGCCGTTATATCTAAGGATAGAGGGTTGATAACGGCGTATCTCCCTTGTCTATGCAATGCAAGTAATCTTCTTTTTTTCTATTGTGGGTTATACACTCGATGCAATTTGCAATAACTTCCGTCACTTTTTTGTCTAAATGAGGTATGAAGCACTCCTGTTAAATTGCATGCTTTGTTTTCTCTGATCCTATGTGACCAAAATTATGAGCAGTTCGAATAATTTCGTTTTCCATACACTTTGGAATAGCAAGCAACTCTGCTCCGGCAACCTGTTTGTAAATTAAGTTATTTTTTATTGTGTATTGCGCATAAGGCTTCTCCTTTAGGATCTCTGCTACCGCTGATAGGTGTTCATCTTTTTCTGCGCCCTTAGAATTTGCGACTGGACTTCTGACGTGACGATCATGACTGGGAATCGACTAAGACTGTCTACATGCTTCATTCTGGTGCCAGCACGATGTTCTATTTTAAAGGAAAAATCTTGAAGGTACATAAGCCACTGTACTACTTCACGAGGGACGTCTTTCTTTGTTGTTGTCATCTTAAAGGCAGCACAATCAGTGATGAGATCGAATTCGATCCCCATAAGATAATGCCTCATCTTTTTTGTTGTTAAATATGCGGCTTTCACTTCTAAGAAGTAGCTGTGTAATTTTTCCTCCTGCGGCGTTGTCTTCTTGCTCCAGTACATAACAGGGTGCCACTTGTTGTCATGCTGCTGGAAAAGTGTTGCCCCAAAACCATCCTTCGACGCGTCTACGTGCAGCTGAGTCTCTGCATTCTGTTTGAAAATTTTTAGGACGGGCTCGCTTGTTAAAGACGCCTTCAGGTTTACTACAGCTCGAATCTGCAAACTATCGATTTTAAATTCTGCGTCTTTTTTTTTAGGAGTTCAGTGAGTGGTCTTGCCATTAATGCGTACTCTCGGATAAATTTTCGGAAATACCCCGTCAGTCCAAGAAATGCCTGTACTCCTCTTATATTTTTGGGTATTGGAAAATTTTGCACAGCTTTTATTTTTTCCTGGCCTGGCCAAACATGTCCGTTTTCTATTTCGTGTCCCAAAAAGCTTATCTTCTCCTTCAAGAATTGTCATTTTGACCATTTGATTTCCAAGCCAAACTTTTCACCCTGCTTTAAGACGATCTGCATGTTTTTAAGGCATTGCTCCGCCGAATCACCAAACACAACTATGTCATCTACGTATATCTCCATTACGCCATCATTTATTAACTTCTGGAAGATATAGTTAACATATCGAACGAAGACGGCCGGTGAGTTACAGAATCCGAAAGGAGCTCTGTTAAATTCGTAAAGACCTTCCTTTGTAACAAATGCCGTGTATTTTCGGCATTGCTCGTCAACTGCAACATGGAAAAACCGTTTCTTAGGTCCATTACTGTAAAAAATTTGGCTGCTTGCATCTTCTCTAAGACCTCCTCTACGATGGGAACGGGGAATGTATCTTTCAAAACAAGAGTGTTTAATTTGCGATAGTCTACGCATAATCTGTACGTTCCTTCTTTCTTTTTGGCCAGAACTACCTTGCTTGCTACGTCCAAACACGATTCTCGCATAATACCACTGCTTAGCCATTCCTCTACTTGTTTCCTAACAAATTCTCGCTCAGGGATCGACAAGCGACTTGGACTTTCACGAAAGACAATGCTGTCCTTTGGTATGATACTTAGTTTAATTGGGCATTCTTCAGGGTTACTTTTCGGCTTGTAGTTGTATATCATTTCTTTCACAGCACTCGCATGTTTGGGATTTACGTTTATATCAAAATCTTCGGTAGAGCTTACCACGTTGAATACATTTGACTGGGAGGGTTCTTCATCTGCATCTGTGTCGCCGCAATGGTATAACCCCTGCTAGTTAGAGTTATAGTGAATTTCTCTAGGAAATCGTATCCGACCAATACGTCATCTTTAAGGTTTGCGTCCGGAACAACTAAAAACGTGTGCGTAGTTATAAGTCCATCAACTTCAACCTCGTCCGAAAATTCACCCAGCACTGAGGTTGCGACGTTGCCTAAACGGAACAGCTTTAGAAAATATTTTTGTTGTACACGATTACCGAACGCCTTTGTAAATTTGTCTTTCCGCATCAATGAAACGTCTGCTCCAGTGTCAATCAAGCACATCATTTTATTTTTCCCGATTTGCATCTCCTTAACGCGATTTTCTTTGAACACGACATTCACATTGGATTTTACGTCTGGACAATGTTTGGCAATATGGCCCACACCGTTGCACTTGAAGCATTTTAGGTCGCCCTTACACTCAGCTATCTTATGGTCAGCGCACCCACAGTTATAGCAATGCTGTTGCTTTCGGTTAAATGGATTGTCCTGTTTTTCAGCGCGATCGAAATTCGGCTTACGTTTAAACGAATTGCTTTTAACAACCGACTCTGCCAACTCAAAACCGAGTTCTGAGCTCCTTAAATGACGTCGAACTATACAGTGGAAATTTTAAGTCATCACGCACCTCTAAGCCATCTACGATATAGCTTATTATCGACTGATCCTCGATATGACCCAGTGCTGCAATCTTTCGCATCTGGAGAACATATTCATGGAAATTTTCCGACGCACGTTTTTTAAGGTTTCTTAGCAATTTGTGAATTTCCGCACTACTCAACTGTTTGTCGAATTCGTCAATTAAAACTTCACACAAATCTTCATAGTTTGATACTGCAACCGTTTCGAGGAACAATTTAGCTGTTCCACTCATTTTGTTTCTGGCGTTGACGTATTTTTGCTTCTCGTTTAATTCGTAAGCTTCTGCATTTTCGTCAAAATTCACCAACCATTGCCTAATGGGGATTGAGACACCGTCAAAATTAGGAACCACTTTCGCAAAGCTTTCCACCGAAACACCACTTTTATTTTTAGTTTGGCCAAGTCCGTTGTTCAAAAATGTGTGTGAATCTTCAAAGTCTATATTGCTCATTTTGTCTGCAAATTCTTGGTCAACTTCGTCCGATTTTAATGGCAAACTTTCGTCAAGTTGAGATTGTGTATGTAACGGCTTGAGCTCTGCAATAGTTGTCTCTTTTTCACTACTTTGATCGCCTATATTGAATGTTTTTTCGCCAATGGTCCTTCTATTTAATTGAAATGTGCTGTTTTGCACATCTTCGTTAAGTTTTTCTGGATTCTTCTTTGATGTCGTAGAATTATTGTTTTGCGCAGTATTTTTCCTCTTTTTATTTGTTCTCATCATAATTTCACAACTTCTTAAACAATTTCACAAAGAGTTAATTGTTGCACATAGTTCATTTAACTGGCTGCTCGGATCGGTTGAGCCCCCATGTAAGATTTATTATAAGATTATAGGTTTATTTAATATGAATACGATTAAGTATATAGCCGAACAGGTAAATGAATGTTAATACAGATTTCCAATGACCGACAGAAATTCGCGACTACTTTTGACAACTTTCAACTTTATTACGACTTCTGCGACTGGCTTCTTCGACTTGCTTTTTTGACTACTTCTCGACTCTCCTTCTCTTATCTTCTTCGGCGCTGCCAACTTCTCAGCTGTCCAAATTTAGCATATTAGCAAAGGGTGGGAATGATGGGTGGTGTGTGTCAAGGATGGGTGTGCCAACTTCGAGGTGATTGTACCCATGCCACCTTACATATATATACTCGAATTAAATAATAATTCCCTCCTCTCACAGTTCCTCTATTATTGAGAAAATCCCATTATTGTGGTTGTTGTTAATTTGTAAGCGTTCGACTAGTTCATTTACATCATTCCAACATATATAGTATGGCTTTGATTCCTCCAGAGTCATATATCCGAAACCAGTCTTTGCCCGAACTGGAGTGGATGTTGTAATATTTTCATTATCATTTATTATTTTACCCGTTACTCGAGAGTTAAAGGGTATACTAGAATCGTTAAAAAGTATGTAACAGGTAGAAGGAAGCGCTTCCGACCGTATAAAGTATATATATTCTTTATCAGGATGAATAGCGAAGACGACTGAGCCATGTCCGTCTGTTACCCGTCTGTCCGTATGAACGCTGAGATCTCAGGAACTATAAGAGATATAAAGTTGAGATTAACCATGAAGATTCTTGAGGTACCTACGCAGCGCAAGCTTATTACAGCATCCACGCCCACTCTAACGCCCACAAATCGCGAAAAACTGAAATCGCTGAAATCTCAGGAACTATTAGAGCTAGAAAGTTGAAATTTAGTATGTATAATCTTTAGATGCTAGCGCATCTTATAGTGGTACTATACGCCACCAAGCTTAAAAGACGGTTTTCGCATTTTCTAGAAAAGCTGATATCTCGGTAATTATAGTGATAGAAAGTTCGGTTGTGCCACGCACACTCTAACGCCCACAAAACACGAAAAACCAAATATGCAAATATCTCGGAAAGTATAAGAGCTACAAATACGTATGTATGTATAACTTGCCACGAGGTTTCATCGGGCCACGCCCACTCTAACGCCCACAAGCCGCGGAAAACTGTGGAGTCTATAATATTATTATAAATGCCTTTTTTTGACATTGTATTACTTATTTTTGTTAATATCTATCGATTTACCAAAGATTTTTGAAATCGGAACAATGTTTCGTTTTTTATGAAGAAATTTAGGTTATAAGGCCACACATGGTCACTATCAATTACTCAACATGGTTTCTCCGACAATGGGTGGCGCTTGGAAAATTTCCACTAGCAAAATAAATATTTTAAAATTGTGTAAAACAGTAAAGGGTATCTTACAGTCGCGGCACTCGACTACAGAGTTTCCTCTTGTTTTTTTAAATAATTTTAGTGTATTTAAATGCACGTGTACCTTTAATTCGATGTTTTACGTTATAACCTTATCTATGAACATTTGTTTCTAAAATAACATTTTTGAATCATGATCATTATAATTTTGGGGTTGTTTATAAAATATAAAGTACAGATCAGGAGTTAGCTCGCAACTCATTCCACTAGACAAATAAATCTTATTATCAATAATTTTTAGTACACTATTCCCTAATTTTAATACATTATCTGAACTTTTTTTAGGTCCGTAAGCCTTATCCAATATATTTCCCGACTCAAATGGCTGATACTAAAATAATAATTTTCATTATCTATCTCATCTTCTTTATTTATATCTTCCTTTATTTCATTTTCTTCTGTAGGCATTGATATAGGTTCCGTCTCTCTCTCTCTCTTTGTCCTTATAATCATGAGTTTCCTCTTCCTTTCCTTTTTTAAAAACATTTGTTTGTAAAAAATAATCATTCTACCAATCAATATCATTCAAAGATCGGTAGTTAGATACATTTCTGTTTGTCTGATGTTCTCTCCCATTGGTCATTCTCATACTTTTTATTTTGGTATAATTCACGTTTAACCTTGGCTCCCACGATTGTTTTTAAAAATGTCTGCTTTTTATTTTCGTTAACAAGTTTATGTAAAGGTTCTGTAATAGGTTTAAATGTTTCTCCAACTCTGTAACGCTTCGATTTTTAACATGTTTGAGGTCATCAAACTTTCTCTTCAAGGCAGATCTCGCTTTTGTTAACTGAGCTAACACATTCATTTCTGTAACCTGTATACATTTACATAAAGTATATTTTAAAAATATATATTCTTTATTTAATCACTCTTCAGTTACTTAATCTTTACTGTTTACTGAAACCTACAGCTTCTAATTTTTTTATTTAATGTAATATAAAGTATAAGTTTTTTTTTTATATTCAATTTTATTTACTTATTTCTAAATATAAATTATCATTCCTTTTATGAATATTATATATAAATATATATGAATACTTTCCTATCAACCATTTCCGAAATAAATTCCTCCCGAAGATGTTTATACCTTTCCGGGGTACAGAAAGTCCTCCAACTCCAAGACAAGGGATTTTCAAGTCTTCGTCCTTCTACACTCCGCCTTGAGGACGGGGAACTTTACATTTTTAGGCATCCTTGCCTTTGATAAAATGGATTTCTTTTATATCTATTGAATTCTTGAGTTACCGTTTCAAGCTTTAATCGTTTTAAATTATTATTAACTTCAATTGGTATGAACTCTGTTTCTGTGACATCATATTCCTCGTTTTTTTTCGTTGAAATAACAAACAAAACTTGTCGGATTAACAGGTGTCTTCCTATTATCCTCGTCAGTAGGATCGAATTCGACTTCTGTATTCTCTCCGTTCTTATAGTTCTTGTTCTCCATGTTCATTTTATTATATATTGTTTTTGTTGTTAATCAGTTGTTTTTTGTTGTTTAGCAGTTGTTTTTTGTTGTTAATCTGTTTTTTTTTTGTTGTTTCTCAGTTGCTTTTTTCTGATGTTTATAACTTTTTATTTTTGTTCACTTGTACAACCTCTGCTGAATGTAAAGTCGAAACTTGGACTGTGAGTTTTGAAGTAGGCAGTCCCGATTTTTATACCACCCAGAACTCACACATACAAACGTATATATAGCACATTTGTTTTCAAAGGAAAATAAAAATGAAAAATATAAATAACCACAGTTGAATGTATCAAAATGTTGAGCTCTCTCGTAGTTGTATTGTATTTTTCCCCAAATACTTGACAAGTTCTATAGGTGGTTGTAGATTTCCGAAACTATCAAAATAAGGTTCTTATCTTCTTATCTTTTTTTTTTGTTATATGCGACCCAATGTGTACCACTTAATAGTGAATCATCTAGATTTACTACACCACATTCTCGAATTCTTGGAGAGTGTGGAAAGAAATCTCTCATAAATACTCCTCGAAAATTTGGTATATATTTTTGAACAAAATTTGTAATGTCTATATTTGAAAGTAGTCTATTGGGTAGCTAACAAATTAGTATTTTTGCTTCTTAATACCATTTCTCCTACTATATGGTTTTAGGTAGAACCTATAACCTGTTCTATACGGTTTGAGATAAAACTCTTCTCCTACAGCAACACTTTAAATTTTTCTATTATGTCTTTTCTTCTCCTCCATATCCTCTTTCTCCATTCTAGCATTGTTTATTGATAGAGGGCACTTAGGGCAGTCAAAATAGGCACGATTGGTAATAAAAACCACCAATGTTTGGTACATTAATTATTCTTGGTACTTTCACGTTTTTCTTTGAACCCATTGTCGATTGAACTGTGAATTTCGTGAATTTTTAATTGCACTCATACTGTCCAATGGCTTTTGTTTTTTAATTTTTTAGTAGCAGCGTTAATAACAATCGACAGATTCGTCATCTTTACTTTTTTCCTCATCATCTTCCCTTTACATTTCTTTGTTTTTGATATTCCTATTCCAAATTTTTTCTTTGATTTCATAATGTTGGTTACCAAATATGCTACTGCTTTTTCACCAAGAGTGCTGTCTGGTGTTTTTACACGTGACCAAGCTTTATCAATTAATATAGACACTGAAATGTGAAGTTCAATTGAATCCTTTATATGGGAATATGCTATTTCGTGCTCTTTACAAGCCTTATCCAGTTTATTTATTCCTTGATCACCTCGTTTCGAACGTTTTCCTATCTGTGTACCCGGCCCACAAAATGTATATCCTGGTATATGGGATTCAAACGGTAATGTATTAATTAAGTTGTTGACAAGACCACCCCCACCTTGTTTACAACTAAAACTCTAATGAATCAATTATAAAAACGTTTCCCCATTATATTGATGTTTAATCATCAAAGCTTTCTCATCGAATGAAGAGCATAACCTCTCAGAATGCTTTTTACTAAATCAAAAACAACAAATTGTCGTTAAAAATATCAACGATGAAAACAAGAAAAAAAACTCCACGACATAGATCTCTCTTACCTACAACCTAAATATAAATACTTGGAAAAATTAATAAAACCTTTTAAATGAATAGGATATCATAATTTCTTTCATAAGGATGGTGTATTAGTGTATTATCTATAATGATATTTGATGATGTTGCTTGTGGAAAACAAGACAACATAAGAATATTGATTCCTTTTATTTATGTCAAACATATACCATATACCTTGTTGAAATATGATTTGTCGGGCAACAATCGATATACAAACTTTGGTCACTCTTAAGCTACCCTTTTATTGCTTTATGCGATATTTTCTTATGTATTCTTTCTTCTTGTATCTGCTTTTGAAGACGTCACCACATATTGTCGCGCAGCCTTATTAAACATATAAACTTATAAGTTACTCATGTTAAACATACAGCTTCTTATCCGAGTTCCACAATAAATAAAATATCATATAACCAACAGGTTATGGGCCCAGGGCTCGTGTGGATAAAAAACTGTGACATTAATTTAAATTACTGTGTGTGATTGCGAAAAAAATTAATGAACATGAGTGGACACGGGTTATGTTCCATCGAAAAGTTGGATGAGGAAAATTACGCGGTATGGTCGGTACAGATGAAAAGCATTCTGGTGCAAAGTGATCTGTGGCCAATTGTGTGCGGGAGAACTGTGAAAAATGAAGGGGATAGCCAAGAACAAAACGCATTGTTTGATACACGGGACGAAAAGGCATTAGCAAGCATATTGCTGGGTGTAAAGTCGTCGCAAATTAACTTCATAAAGAATTGCACGTCGTCAAAAGAGGCATGGGAGAAATTAATGAGTGTGTACCAGCCGCGCGGACCAGCTAGAAAAATAGCATTGTTTAAAAGATTGCTGCGAATGAGCTTGCTAGAAAGTACAAGTGTGCAAAGCTATATAAGTGAATTCTCGGACATAGTGGAAAAGTTAAACGAAATAGGAATGAACATAAGTGAAGACATGCTTACAATTTTGTTGCTAACCGGCTTAGGCAAATCATTTGAAAATTTCGTTGTGGCAATCGAGACGCGAGAAATGTTGCCGTCCTTATCTGACTTGAAAATAAAAATTATTGAAGAAGGACAGAGACAACAAGTGAAAAGTGAAGTTGCGGACAGCAGTGTGCAGCAAGCATTTATGTCGCGCGCGAAGAATGTATACCAAAAGGGTAATACAAAAAAAAAAAAAGAAGTGCTATAGGTGCGGACGCGAAGGTCATTTTATAGCTCAGTGCAAAGAAGAATTAAAAAATGACAAAGACACAAGCACTGAGAAGAAGAGAGCCCTTGCTATTCTGGCGAATGTGAAGAAAACTGACAATTTGAGCAAATCAATGTGGTGTCTGGACAGTGGCGCGACTGTACACATGTGTTGTGATAAGTCGTGGTTCGTAGAAATGAGAGAGCACAAAGAAAAAATATTTCTTGCTGGCGCCAATTTTGTGTTGGCCGATGGCATTGGCACTGTGTGTGTTAGTGTAAAAGTTTCACAATAGAACTGAAAAATGTGTTGTATGCAAAAGAGTTACAGACAAACTTTATATCGGTGGCTAAAGCAGTTGAAAATGGATATAAAGTCATTTTTGATAACCACAAAGCAGTGATTAGGGATAAACAAAATGTGGACATATTGAAAGCGTGCAGATATGGTGACTTGTTTATGATTGACATAAAAATGAAGCAGTGTATGTATTCTAATACAAACAGCAGTGCAATGTGGAAATGGCATTATCGTTTTGGCCATATAAATTTGTCAAGCTTAACTAAAATGGCGAGTGGTGGAATGGTGAATGGTTTAAAAACAGTTAATACAAAAATTGACTCAAACAGCAATGCGTGTGAGACTTGCGCCAAAAGTAAAATTAGTGTGAAACCATTTCCAAAGAAATCTGAAAGTCGTTCAGAAGAAGTGTTGAATTTGATTCATTCGGACATATGTGGACCAATGAACAAACCGTCTGTCGGGGGTGCGCGTTATTTTGCAACGTTCATTGACGATCACTCGCGTTATACAGCTGTTTATTTTTTAAAATCTCGTGATGAAATACTAAGCGCATTCAAAGACTATGTTGTGTTTGCAGAAAAACAACGCGGAAAGAAAGTAAAAGCAATTCGAAGCGATAACGGGCGCGAGTACGTGAGCCACGCATTTGGACAATTTCTTACTGAAAACGGTATAGTAAGACAGCTGACAGTACCCTATACTCCACAGCAAAATGGAGTTGCCGAAAGAGCAAATCGCACTCTGGTAGAAATGGCCAGGAGTATGTTGATTCATTCAAGCGCAGATGAGAGCCTGTGGGCTGAGGCAGTACAGACTGCAGCATATCTGCGCAATAGGTCAGAAACAAAAGCGTTGTGCAACATGACACCATATGAGGCGTGGGTTGGCAAGAAACCGTATGTGTCGCACCTCAAGGTTTTTGGCTCAAAGGCAATCGTATTGAATAAAGCCCATAAAAAGAAGTTTAGCCAAAAAGGTAATGAATACGTTATGATTGGCTATTCAGCAACGGCAAAAGCATATCGTTTGTTTTGTCCTAAATCAAGGAAAGTTATTGAAAGCAGAGATGTTATTTTCATGGAAAATAATGTAGGTGGATCTCCAAGCGATAAAATGGAAATGGCATTGTTTGATGATTTTGTAGCAGATAATCAGCAGGCACAAGACAACAATGATGAGCAGCTTCAGGCAGAGGATGATTTGGACGTCGGAGAGGATGACTTGGACACAGGAGATGATCAGAACAGTGATGAATACGAGAGTGCTATCAGCGATGAGGCAGAGCAGCCTGCTGTATCTGAAACCCGTGGACCAGGGCGTCCAAGACTCGTTAAAACTGGCAAGCCGGGGCGACCACGTAAGCAATACAACTGTCTGAATATGCTGAAGGCAGAGGATATACACATTCCAGCAAATTTGGGTGAGGTTAATCAGTCAGGAATGAAGCAGGAATGGTCAGCATCGATTCAGAAGGAGATGGATGCGCTAGAGGCCAATAACACGTGGGATCTAGTGGATCTGCCACAAGATAAAAGGGCTATAGGCTGCAAGTGGGTATTTGGCGTAAAGGTTGACAAGGAAGGCTATGTAGAGCGCTTTAAGTCAAGACTAGTTGCCAAAGGATGTGCTCAGCGCTATGGTGTTGACTTCTGGGAAACATTCTCACCTGTGGTCAGATACCCGTCCGTTAGAATGATCATGGCATTGGCGGTTGAGAAGAAGCTGCATTTGCATCAGATGGACGTATCTACTGCTTACTTGAACAGCGAGCTATCGGAGGACGTGTACATGCGGCAACCAGATGGGTTCGTAAGCGAAGAGTTTCCCGAGAAGGTCCTAAAGCTAAAGAAGTCTCTGTACGGGCTTAAACAAAGCGGCAGAGAATGGAATACTAAGCTCGACGCAGTATTGAAAAACTTGGTTTTACACCGTGTGTCAGCGAGCCGTGCGTATATGTACGCAATGGACAAGGTAGTATAAATATAATAGCAGTTTATGTTGACGATCTTTTACTTGCCAGCTCAAATAAAGATGAACTTTTGGGCATCAAAGCATCAATCGCTAATAAGTTTGATGTTGTGGATGGCGGCCAGCTCAATCACTTTTTGGGCATCGAAGTTGAGCGCGATGGCGAAACTGGCAGCATAGCTATCGGCCATAAGCAGTATGTCGAGCAGATGCTTCATGCCTGGGGCATGTCAACATGCAAACCTGTAGCTACACCACTGGAGGCGGGTCATCAAGTCAAATGTGATGACGCCAAATGCAAGGCCATTGACGAGAAAGGCTATCAATCGTTAATAGGCACCCTGATGTATTTGGCTATAACAACTAGGCCAGACATACTACACTCGGTAGTGAAACTGGCGCAGCGCAACGCCAATCCTCACAAGGAGCATGAAGTTTCGGCAAAGCGCGTGCTGAGATATCTTAAAGGCACGGCTAACATGAAGCTTCACTATCAGGCTACTGGAAAGGAGATACATGGATACGTGGACGCTGACTGGGCTAACGATACTACAGATCGCAAATCGTATAGCGGGTACGTCTTCATTGCTGCTGGCGGGGCAATTTCGTGGGAATCCAAAAAGCAAAGTTCGGTGGCACTTAGCAGCACCGAAGCCGAGTACATTGCCTTATCCACGGCAGCTAGAGAGGCGATATATCTGAAGAAACTATTGTATGAAATGGGTTTCTTAGAAACCAAGTCCGTTTTGTTGTATTGCGATAATCAAAGCGCACAATGTTTAGCTAAGAATCCGATTTTGCATAAACGTAGTAAACATATTGATATTAAGTTTCATCATGTACGAGAGTTATATACTAAAAATGAAATAGATGTTAAGTATATAAGTACTAATGATATGGTCTCAGATGTGTTAACTAAAAACTTGCAAAAGAACAAACATGTAAAATGTATTAATGAAATGAATTGTTATTAATATGTATAAAGTATATGATTGTTGAGAAGGAGTGTTGAAATATGATTTGTCGGGCAACAATCGATATACAAACTTTGGTCACTCTTAAGCTACCCTTTTATTGCTTTATGCGATATTTTCTTATGTATTCTTTCTTCTTGTATCTGCTTTTGAAGACGTCACCACATATTGTCGCGCAGCCTTATTAAACATATAAACTTATAAGTTACTCATGTTAAACATACAGCTTCTTATCCGAGTTCCACAATAAATAAAATATCATATAACCAACATACCTAAACACTTGATTCGTGACAATGCCAACTTTATTATAATGTTTAAACATGACGATTTAAATATGTGACAAAACAAACATTTCCACAGTTTTAGAAACGATTTCATTATGTCTAGATCAGTGACCTTGTCCTTGAATGGAAATAGTTTTGTTATAAATACAAACTTAATTTGTGCATTAATTGATTTTAATATGTACAATTCAATCCCATATATAGACGAATAAACCAAACTCTTCCATATTGGAACTAATGTTATAACTGATTATATTTATAAACAAGAGGAAACGCTATAGTCGAGTGCCGCGACTATAAGATACCCGTTACTATTTTACAAAGTTTTAATATATTATTTTGCTAGTGGAATTTCACGAGGCGCCACCTATTGTCAGAGGAAGTATGTTGAGTACGCTTATAGTGACGTCACTGCCCATGTGAGGCCTTATAACTTAATTTCTTTATAAATAGCGAAATATTGTTCCGATTTGAAAAATCTTTGGTAAATCGATAGGTATTAACAGAAATAAGTTACGCAAGGTCAAACGAAGGCATTCATAATAATATTATAGACGCCACAGTTTTCCGCGCTTTGTGGGCGTCAGAGTAGGCGTGGCATCTCCTAAATACGTGTTTTTAAGAAAAATTTTGTAGCTCTTATAGCTTTTGCGATTTTTGCATTTTTGGTTTTTCGGGTTTTGTGGGCGCTACAGTGGGCGTGGCTTGATCGGAAAAAAACAATTCGCATTGGGAGCATTATAAAAACCTACACGCTTGATCCGAAGTTTCTATCTCTTATAGTTACCGAGATATCAACTTTTCCAGAAAATCCGAAAACCGTCTTTTGAGCCTTGTGGGCGTACGGCTGGGTGTGGCTGGATAGTAGATCCACTATAAGATGCGCTAGCATCTAAAGATTATACTTTCTGAATTTCAACTTTCTAGCTCCAATAGTTCCTGAGATGTCAGCAGTTTTAGTTTTTTGCGATGTTTGGGCGTTATAGTGGGCGTGGCAGGATGCTGTAATAAACTTGCGCTGTCCCGGGACCTCAAGAATCTTCATGGTTAATCTCAACTTTGTATTTGTTGTAGTTCCTAAGATCTCAGCGTTCATACGGACGGACGGACGGACGGACGGACGGACGGACATGGCTCAATCGACTTCGCTATTGATCCTGATCAAGAATATATATACTTTATAGGGTCGCAAACGCTTCCTTCTATCTGTTACATACTTTTCAACGAATCTAGTATACCCTTTTACTCTACGAGTAACGGGTATAAAAAATTAAAGATTACGGTATTGAAAAATCTTTTAAAATTGAAAGCAATAACAATACTCTTCAATTAGAAATAACCAGCACTCGAGAGCCGGTTTACTTTAATGAGGAACGATCAATTGGTCAACTTTTTGGTTTTGATAAAAGAGTTCTAGAGCCACACCCAACAAAAACATATATATCAGATCAGACTGTCAATATTTTAAAAATGAATACTATTCGTTTGGAATGTAACATCATTAGTGGTTCATATGTAGACAATACACCCAATCATACGTCACACGAATTCGGTATTAATGTTCCTCCTGGCTATAAAATGAATGTGACACCACATAATCTTATTTACTTGCCAATAAACTGTGATGAAATAAGCACAATCTCCATACGCATCGTAGATCAAAACGGAGTTTTGGTAAAATTACGTGGTAGAAACGTATCAATTCGGATGCATATTCGGAAGATAGAATGATTATTTATAATAAGAGACCTGGTTCATACACTCAACTAAGCATTACTAATTGTAAAGCAATAGCAAGAGGATCAACTCTGAAAAGAAACTCACTAACTTTAAAAAATAAATTATTTTCAAAGTCTCAAACTTCAAAATTAATGAAAATATTTGGAAGAAAACAATGAATGAAATTTTAAATGTTCGAGAAAAAGTTTACTCGGATGAGAGTATTTCGAAAATAGAGTTAATCAAACATTTAAACCAACTGATGAAATTCGAATTACTATCCCAATTTAAGACTTGTATGTGCTCACTCATGAAAGTTACCTCAACTTTCAAGGAATTATTAGAAGAGATATAGCAGGCGGCCCTACAACTGTTAACGCTACCACTTTTTTTTTAAATTAATTGTATGGCTTACTTTTTGGATGAAATCAAGTACGAAATAAATGTATGCGAGATTGATAGAACCCGATTTGTCGGTATGACAACTACACATAAAAATATGTTAAATTTGATAAATGATTGTGGAGATGATTTTTCCACTAGAGCATACTTTAACTTTTCTGTCTCGTTAAAAAATTTATTAAGGTTTGCTGAAGACTATAAAAAGGTTTTTTTGCTTTGTAAACATGAGCTTGTGATAATGCTAACCAACAACCAAGACGATTCTTTGAAAAAATGAGATTGGAACAAACTTTTAAATTGGAAATGACCAATATAAGCTGGACAATTCCTCATGTGACACCCAGTGACATTGCAAAAATTAAGATGTATGATATTATTGAAAGTGGCGTAAGCCTACCTATTGCATTTGGTAGTTGGGTGTCCTACGTTAACCCAAAATTAGGTCAAAGAACCCACCACTGTTGGAGTGTTAAACTATCAGCAAATCGGAAAATACCAAGGCTTGCACTAATCGGATTTATACTAAACGGAAAACTTGTCACAAATAAGTTATCAAACTTGAAGGTTAATTTAAATTTAAGTGTTGATTTCAATAAGAACCAGTTTGCTCACCCATATGAAATGTATTCAAGATTGCAATCTAGTTATTCCAATCGTTAGTCACAGCCATTTTTAATACCAACGGAATTAAAAACATGAGGAAACGCTATAGTCGAGTGCCGCGACTGTAAGATACCCGTTACTGTTTTACACAATTTTAAAAAATTCATTTTGCTAGTTAAAATTTCTTAAGCGCCACCTATTATCGGAGAAAGAATGTTGACTAACTGATAGTGACCTCACTGCCCATGTGAGGCCATATAACTTAAATTTCTTCATAAATAGCAAACTAATGATCCGATTTAAAAAATCTTTGGTAAATCGATAGATATTAACAGAAATAAGTTATACAAGGTCAAACGAAGGCATTCATAATAATATTAAAGACGCCACAGTTGTCCGAGGTTTGCGGGCGTTAGAGTGGGCGTGGCCGGATGAAAACTCGTGGCAAGTTACAGTGGCATCTCTTAAATAAGTGTTCTTAAGCAAAACTTTGTAGCTCTTATAGTTTCCGAAATGTTTGCATTTTTGGTTTTTTGGGTTTTGTGGGCATTAGGGTAGGCGTGGCTAAATGGGATAAAATTAATTTGCATTTGGAGCATCATAAAAACCTACATGCTTAAACCAAACTTTCTATCACTTATAGTTACCAAGATATTAGCTTTTCTAGAAAATGCGAAAACCGTCTTTTAAGCTTGGTGGGCGTATAGTACCACTATAAGATGTGCTGGCATCTAAAGATTATACATACTGAATTTCAACTTTCTAGTTTAAATAGTTCCTAAGATTTCAGCGATATAAGTTTTTCGCGATTTGTGGGCGTTAGAGTGGGCGTAGCAGGATGCCTCAAAAATCTTCATGCTTAATCTCAACTTTGTATCTCTTATAGTTCCTGAGATCTCAGCGTTCATACGGACAGACGGGTAACAGACGGACATGGCTCAATCGTCTTCGCTATTCGCTATATTTATTAGTCGGAAACGCTTCCTTCCACCTGTTACATACTTTTCAACGAATCTAGTATACCCATTTACTCTACGAGTAACGGGTATAATAAAAGCTCCAATTATCGTAATTAATCTATCATGTCAAAATGAAACAGTAAAATCTGGTCCTATTGGTCCTATTGAGACCATGGGGAAAACAGTTTTGTACATACGCGACAATTTCGTTTTCTACAGTCACTTGCTGGAAACCACGATTTGATTATTGTTGAGGTCATACAGTCCATCATAAAACCGGTTTACAGGAAACAGATATCCTTATTGTAAAAATCATGTTGAAGGTGGTGTTTGTGCTCTAAACAATGCTTTAACATTCTAGATTTTTTTATTTTGAAGCTGAGACCACTTGTGAAACAGGTCGTTTCTCGAAAAACATTTAAATAAATAATGAAATTTCTTAAAAAAATTGAGAATTTCTTTTTACAATTTAACGGGAAGATATTTGAAAATCATTTCCAATACCTTCTTAAAACCAAAATGATGTTCATGAATCAAGGTGCACAAGATCTGAAAACAATGAAATGTGGTGAACACTTTACATTCCGTAAATTCGAGACTGAACACATGCGCATGCCTCTTCTATGTAAATCAAAGGAATTGAACTAGAAAAATAATTTTATTGTATCAATAATTAATAAAATAAAACGTAACATGTGAAATGAAAAAAAAAATGTACTCTTACTTTTTCTGAATAAGGGAAGGGAAATATATAGACTCACTTGCACACGTATGTCAGGGTAGAAAAAAGAAGAAAACTTGAAAATTTTAGAATAAATTTGGCAAGCAGGCGGTAAAGAGAATCATTTTGAAAACTTAAAGTCTTGGATGTACACTATGTATTCGAATCAAATTTAATTGTTTCTCAAACAGTTTGATGGAGTTGTACAAAATTCTCACTATCTGCGACTTCTCCTGTTATATCAGGTCACAGATATCCAATCGTTGTATCTTGTAGTTGGTGTATTTCACTTGTTATTAAAAAGGCATGCACGTCCATGCAGTCTTAGTTCAGTTTTATCAATGTTCTTTTATTTTTAAGTAAAATGCTCTCTTACCCTAAGTACATAAGTTCAGCGCGCACTGCGCTGCCGGTTCAGTCGGCAGCGGCGCGGCTACATTATATATTACTTATATGTATATACTTATGCTTAGGCGACAATGGACAAGCATGCTTTGTCTTACAGAAATTCTTTAGAGTGAGAGAGAGTATTATGCACTTATGCATAGGGCACTGGCGGTCATCGTGCATAGCCGAATTCACAAGTGGCGGATCATGTTATGCGCTCACTTGAGTTTGTTATTGTTTATTATGATTTGTATGTGGCTGCACAAAGTGTTGCCGCCACATAAGTGCCAAACACAGTGTACACTCGATACAAATGGTAATCACAGTGTACACCCGATATGTATGACATATGTGCATATTACATCTCCCTCCTTTTGAAAATAACGTAATATAATGAAGTTATTTTAATTTATTGTTTTTATATGTTTACAAATTTAAAATTGAAATTTTGAAAAGGATTACTGTAATTAAACCTTATCGTTTTTTTTTTAAATTGAAATTGAAATATACAATTTTATTTTTTAGTTTAAAACGCAATTATATATTTTTAATGTAAATAATAAAGTAACTATACATATATATATATTTTTTTTTGTGTTTTGGTTGATCAGGCCAAGTTTTTTTTTTATAGATTTTTTTTTTTTATTTGAAAATTTTTAACCTATCCTTATGGACCTTTTGGGTTTTGTTTTTCTCGCCTTTAATTACTACGTTACTTCTGTCTTCTATTTTAACTATTGTATAGGGTCCTAAATATACTGAGTCCAATTTATGGCCAGTTTCGTTTTTTAATATAACTTTATCTCCTATTTGTAGTTCGAATTCTATAGCCTTTTTATCATAAATTTCTTTATTCTTAGCTTTGTATTTGTCGAGCATTATTCTTGCTCTTTTATAGGCTGATTCTAACCTAAACTTAACTTCTTTAGCGTAATCGTCTATGTTATATAAAGGATCTATTCTATTTATAGTACTAAAATCGTTTAGTAAATTATGCAATTTACCAAAAACTAACTCATATAGACAATAGTTGTGTGCCATAGAGGGGGTCGTGTTGAAACAGTATATGAAATATTGAATCCATACGTCCCAATCAGTTTTATCAGCTGATATATAAGATCGTATATATTCGTTGAAGGTTCTGTGACTTCTTTCGACTGTTCCAACGGTCTGGTGGTGGTGTGCAGTAGATGTTATATTATTAATCTTTAAGTATTTGCACCAATCATTTATAATTGAATTCTTATATTCCGTTCCCATGTCCGAAATGAACGTCTTCATTGGACCGTACTTGAGAATAAAAGATTCAAATATTGCTTTTGCTATTGTTGTTGCACTTTTGTTTGCAACTGGTATAGCTACTAAATATTTAGTCAAGTCACATATAAGTGTGACTGCATATTCATTTCCATGCTCTGACTTTGGTAATGTACCAATTGTATCCACTATAACTCTGTCAAAAGCTTGTACTGGTGTTTCAGTAATGGTTAGCGGGGTCTTATTATGTTTTACTGTTTTTGATTTTTGGCATTTTTGACATTTCTGGATGTGCTGTGTTATATCACTAGTCATACCTTTCCAGTAATAATGTCTTTTGACCTTGGCCAATTTTTAGTAATGCCTGTGTGACCTCCTTGTATTGGATCGTCTCGTAGTGTAGACAGTATAGCTTCTTTCTCTTTATTTGTATTTATTGTAGTCACCAGGTTGAGTAGCGCTACTCTTAATGTTTTCAATGTTTCATTGCCCTTTTTTTTGAAACTATCTATTGGAATTTTATCAAAGATAGTTTCCCACGGTGCTATTTTTAATTGGCTTATTTGTAATATACCGGCTTCTTTCTCGAGACTTGGAAATAGTTGACCTAAATCAATGTTTCCATTTGTATATATGTCACCAATATCTATTCTTGCAATAATTTTCTTACCATGTTTAAGGGAACATAGCGAATCTTTTATATGCAAGGTCACTACTTTTCGTACTTCGTCATTGTTTATGACGTTGTATACGTTGGGCTGAGAAGCTTTTTCTGTAGATTGCCTTGGCAATTCTACTTTTTCATTTTCTGCGCAGAAATTCTGTATACTTTGGTACCTGGTAGTGACTTTCAGGATTTTATTTTGTATGTCTTTAAAGTCTTGAATGGTTATTCTTGATAACGCATCCGCTACATGATTGTCTTTGCCCTTCAGATATTCAACCGTAAAATTATATTCCTCCATACGAGTGAGTTTAGAACTCGGATTGATCATTGAGAATAGGTACGAAAGAGGTCTATGATCCGTTCTTACTGTGAAATGATTACCATAAATATATGGTCGAAAATGAGTTATCGCCCAGTGAATAGCTGCTAGCTCCTGTTCAGTAGTGCTCTTGTTACTTTCTCCTTTGGTAAAGGATCTTGATGCGTATGCAATGGGAAGTTGGAGTCCGTTTTGGGTTCGAGTTAAAACCGCTCTGTTATTATACAGAATTCCTTAGTGAAATCTGGATATTGTAACAAGGTTGGATGCATCAATGCCTTTTTTAAATGATCGAAAGCATTCTGACATTCTGATGTCCATTCAAACTTTACGTCTTTTTTACATAATCTCGTTATGTGACGTGAATAATCAGCAAAGTTTTTAATAAAACGTCGATAATAGTTGCAAAATGCAACGAAGGGTCTTGCACTATCCGCATCATGTGGGACAGGATAGTTTTTAATGGCCTCGTATTTTTTATCATCGGGCAAGATTCCTTTATCAGTGCACTTGTGTCCCAAAAATTTGACTTCATGCATGAAAAATGAACATTTTCCTGGATGTAGCTTTAGATTGTATTCTCTACATTTGTCAAAAACATCAGTTAAATTTTTGACCATATGTTTCTCGGAACAACCTATTACTATTAGATCACCCATATAAAGAAATGCTTGGGATGGTTGTAAACCAGAGAATGCTATTGTCATCATCCTTTGGAATGAGTTTGGGGATATTTTTAAGCCGAAAGGTAATCGCGTGAAGCGATATGAGCCATTGCTCGTTGAAAATGACGTCATGTTTCTTGAACTTTTTTCGAGTTCAATTTGATGAAATCCTGACATTAAGTCAAAACATGAAAAGTACTTTGCTTTACCTAGTTGATCTAAAATATCATCTATCCTAGGTAGTAGAAATTTATCAGACAATAGCTTTTTATTGATTTGATGATAGTCAATTACTAATCGCTATTTTTTATTTTCTGAGCCCGGAAGAGACTTCTTCGGAACTAAAAGTAGAGGGCTATTGTATTCTGACACTGAAGGTTCAACTATTTTATCATTTGTTAGTTTTTGTACTTGGGCTTGTATTTCCTGTACTTGGCTATGAGGACTTCTATAATTCTTGTTATATATGGGTTCATCATCCTTTAATCTAAGTCTCTGTTTATAAAAATTATTTGTAGTAATTGATTTGGTTTCTAGTCCGAATATATCTGTATATCTGCTACATAGGTCTTTTAATTGGCTTTTGAACAATGGTGGAAAATTTTTGATTAGTTGTTTCATGACTAAATTACTTCTATCTTCATTAGAGTCTTTTAATATTTCGTAATCGTTTAATTTTTCATATGTGATGTTATTTAAATTAACGATTCTATTGGAATCTGTCGTGTTTAAAATTCGGACATAAGTATGGTTAGGATCGGACAAGGTGTTTGCGATATGAATTCCTTCTTCAATTTCTTGATTTGGTATCAAGATGTTATTAGTAATTGAAGGAAGTTGTATTTTACGGACGACTTCGGACCGAGCTGGAAGTACTGTGGCATTATTGGCACAGGTATGGAATATTTCCAGTCTAATCGGATAATTTAAGTTATTTGGACGAAGAAATAGTCGAAGTCGCCACTTTCATTGAAATCTATTTGGCAATTGTATTCTTTTATAAAATCTATGCCTAGTATGCCATCACTGGGTATTGGGAAATTTTTATCGACTAAATGAAAGTCATGAGGAATTATGTAATTTTTTGTTTGGAGTTCTACGAAGGCTTAGCCTTTTGAAATTATTGTTCCTTCGCCTATACCCGATGTATGGGTAGTAACCTCTTTGTTTACATTATCGAATATATCTATATTTTCTTTCAATATAGATATATCTGCACCAGTGTCTATTAACAGCGTAAGTTTTTTACCTGTTTTTTCATTATTAATTTTTTCAAAAATACTCAGATCAAGGTTGATGCTTTTTATTGTGCTATTTATTGGCTTTGAATATCTGAAGGGTGAGGGTTTCCCGAATTACTCTGGGCAACTCTCACATTAGAGTTTGTATTGTTGTTATTGTGGCCTCTATTCGAGTTGCCACGGCCTCTTGAGTTTCCTCTATTTTGGCCTCGTCCATTATTGTTATTATTGGAACCGTTGTAGTTGTTGTAATTGTAATTACGACTACGCGAGTTTCCTCTGAAACCTCCACGTCCGCGGTTTCCACCACGCTGTGAAGAATTTCTAAAATAAAGGACTGTATTTTGCTGTCCAGTTGCTTCTGTGCAACTGTTTACAAATTTCGATACGGCCTCATTCATTGTCTAGAAACTACCAGCTTCCATGATAAGTTTTACCTTCTCATTTGTGCAGTTCTTAGTCATTGCTTTTACTGCATGCTGGTCGGAATAACTTCTGGCTAACTCTAAAGTTAACCCGTCAGTTTCGCATTTTCCAACGTCTTCGTCATTTGCTCAATCTCTGTTACATATTGATTGGCAGTTTTATTTCGCTGCTGTAGGTTCATCAGTTTTGCTGATAATACTGCTACTGTTTCGCCTTTGACGTTGGTTTGCAGTCTGGAGATGACTTCAGATATTGTAGTCTCATTCCCGACTAGATTTCTGGCAACACCTTTTAGCTTTGTCTTTATCATCGACACAGATAATTGTTCGTGTTCGCCTTTTATTGCGTCCACAATGTTTAACGCATCAAGAAAACTTGTTAAGTTTTCCGCTTTACCATCGAAAACTGTTATAAGCTTTGATGTCGTATTAATGAATTCAATATTTGATTGTGCCATTGTGACTGTTTTGATTTCTATTACACTTGAATGTGTATCAGAATCCGAATCTACAGTGGACATTAGAATGGCCGGGATGGTAAGATTTGCCAAGTCTTGTTCTTGGACTTGTATATCTTCTTCTTCTGTACTAGCCTCAAGTTTTACCGGTGTATTCAGAATAGATGGCACAGTTAGATTAAGATTATGTTTCTCCTTTATACTTTGGAGATTATTTCTTAATCTTGTCAATAACCTCGACGTTTCTGACCAATGTTGATCGGTTAATACGTCTTTATGATTATATATTAATATTCGTGCTTCATTGAAGCAGTCCTTATGAGTTGGTCTATTCTGTGTTAAGCATTTTTATGCTTTTTCAAATCTGATTTTTATATTATGGATTCGTTCAGAAAGTTCTGACCATTCCATAATATGGGCTAGCAAGTTGTTTCTATACGAGGTTTAGTACTTGAATACCTCGTAGTTAATTTCTTCCGATTTCTCGTTAAATACTATGCCAGGTATTAACATTAATAATTGAGCCTTTTCTTTATTAGATAGGCCAATAAAAGGGGAGAAATCTAGATCATATGTCCTCATATATATACTTTCGAAATTACATATATACGTGGGACTATTTGATACAATGAAATTAACTCTTTCTGCTAGGTCTGGTTCTTTTACCAAGACTTTTTTTTTTAATTCCTCTTTGTTATTTTACTCATAATATCTTGTCAATGTATATTATTATGGGATATTATTTTTTTTTTATTCTGATCTTATATCTTTTTTTATTCTGATCTTATATCTTATATATATATATAATTTCTTTTTTTATTTACGATTTTCTTTATATCTTTTTTTTTTCTTAATTACATTTTATTGTACTTAGCTTTATTTACAGCTATTGTTTGTGCCTTGCTTTTTTAAATTCTGTCCAAGTCGTTTGCTTGGCTCGCATATCTTTTCTTTAAACATTTATTATGCCGCTTATACAATTTATAAAAGCAATTGGCACACATTATTATGACAATTATTAATAACATGATATTGACGAATTTCAAATCGATATTATTTGGTTCGTCTTTATTTATTACGTTAGCAGTGGAATCCACTGTCTTAACGTCTACTAACCCCATATTAGTTGGATTATTAATTTCTTTTAATTCAACTATGTTTTTATATGGGTATTCTTCTGGGTATTTGCTTATTTTATTTGTCTCTATAGACATTAAGTTTTCTTAAGAATTTTTGTCTTTAATAAAAATTCTGTTTCTGCATGTTATATCGGTTTACAAATTTGAGAGTTGTTTCTCTCTTTTCCTACCTAGTGTTTGCGAATGGCTTTGCAGGCCAAACGTCTTGCCAGTCGTCAGGCATTACAAATATATATATATATAATAATTTTAAAATTAATGTTGCGCACTCTTTAGTGCTGTCGGTCAGTTCACCCTTGGTGTTTCCAATCGTTGGTACAAGGGGCGGCCTGCCTCTCGTACTTCTTCTTGATCCCTTTCGTTGGTACAAGGGGCGGTCTGCCTCTCGTACTTTCTTCTTGTTCCAGTCGTTGTCACAAGGGGCGGTCTGCCTCTCGTGATTAATTATTTATTGTTGATTTCTGTTGCGACATCTATTCCTTTGCCTGGCATGTGCCCAAGCAATGCGGGCTGTAGAGCAGTCCTTCGCAGTCCGGTGGACATTCGGGTTTCCTTTTTGGTATCTCTTTTGGCTGTGGGCGATGTGTATTCTTGTTAATTTGGATGTTTGTATTTACTGAGGGACAGGGGCTGCTCTTCACCTTTAACAGTGACTCTAAATGTTCGAGTTCACTTGTTAGTTTCACTGCAGTGTCCCAGGGTGGTGGGACTTCGGACTCATATAAGAGTCTTACAATCTCAGACTTTCTTTGTCTGATTCGCTCTTTGATGCCACTGCGTCTTTTATTCTTTTTGGTGATTGCGGAGCTCATACCCCTGTACTCACTCAGTTACAATTGTTGTTCAATTCCGCCAGTTTATTTCAGCGTGTCCAGCCAGCCCAGTTTGTTCTATTAGTTGTCTTCGATATTTAAGATAGACATCCTGGAGTCCTGGTCTTTTCTAGACCCACGTCACGGTCGCCATGTTATATCAGGTCACAGATATCCAATCGTTGTATCTTGTAGTTGGTGTATTTCACTTGTTATTAAAAACGCATGCACGTCAGTGCAGTCTTAGTTCAGTTTTATCAATGTTCTTTTATTTGTAAGTAAAATGCTCTCTTACCCTAAGTACATAAGTTCAGCGCGCACTGCGCTGCCGGTTCAGTCGGCAGCGGCGCGGCTACATTATATATTACTTATATGTATATACTTATGCTTAGGCGACAATGGACAAGCATGCTTTGTCTTACAGAAATTCTTTAGAGTGAGAGAGAGTATTATGCACTTATGCATAGGGCACTGGCGGTCATCGTGCATAGCCGAATTCACAAGTGGCGGATCATGTTATGCGCTCACTTGAGTTTGTTATTGTTTATTATGATTTGTATGTGGCTGCACAAAGTGTTGCCGCCACATAAGTGCCAAACACAGTGTACACTCGATACAAATGGTAATCACAGTGTACACCCGATTTGTATGACATATGTGCATATTACACTCCTTATTAATTCAAAACTACTTGAATGTGAAGAAGTTAAAATGATAACTTCCATCATGTATCTGGAGTAAGGATTCAGCTTCGGAAGGTATCGACACTTGTGAATGTCATAAAAAATTTGAGTACGAAAGGGAGGCACCAAACATTATGAACATTTATTATAATCTAGAAAAAAGAATGAGAAGAAAATAAAAAATACAAAAAGTAATAATTAATAATTTCATCATATATTGAAAACTAAAAACAAGACACAAAAACAAAAACACCGAAATAAAGAAACAATAAAATAAGCAAATTTTTTTGTTAAAGTAAATATCTGTTTAATTTATTTCAGTTAATATGGGAGCCGAAAAAAAAAAGATTTTTATATTTGAATTTTAAATACTTTTATTTTATTTTATTTTATTTGTATACAATTTTTATTTAAATATCTAGGCTATTGGCAACATTTATTAAAAACTCATCGTCTTCATCTTTCAGTAAATTTAAATACTGATTTTCTAAGTCATCCACTTTTACATCGTCAAAGAGGTAGTCGTCGTCTGGAAAAACAATTTCTTCCTGTTCACCTATATCAATCCTTTGAGCACATTGAAAGTGTTCATACAAAAACTCATTTTCAAATACATCCATCGTTTCATCTTCATTACGCTCATGGTGATATGTATGATTTGATGCTCCTGACAAACTGATGCTAAACAAATTGACTCCTTTTTTATTTTTATACATAAAGGGCAATCAGATTTGTTATACTCCTACACTCCCCTTGACAATTTTATCATGGTGTGTCCATGGACTCAAATTGGTTCTTATTTTGTCTGTGTCCCTTTGTCTTGAAGAAATCTTAAAAACTCTGAAATTTTAATAAACAACTTGAAACTTTCCTCAAGACGTTCCTAATCCTCATGTTTAGTCATTCCGGTCTTTCAGTGCAAAGAGGAGTCATTGATACTCCCTTTCGTTCGCACGCGCCGTGCCCTTTCGTCGGCTTCGAATTGATACTCCCTCTCGTTTGCACGAGACAAAGGGACGGACTTTTCGTCACAGTAAATTCAATTTCGAAGTATTAATAAAAAACCCCTCCATTTTACAAAATCTAACTTAATTAAAACGCTTCTTAAATTTTCATGGTGACCCCGACGTGATTTGCAGGCGTGGTTAAAGTGGTTCATATGTAGACAATACACCCAATCATACGTCACACGAATTCGGTATTAATGTTCCTCCTGGCTATAAAATGAATGTGACACCACATAATCTTATTTACTTGCCAATAAACTGTGATGAAATAATCACACTCTCCATACGCATCGTAGATCAAAACGGAGATTTGGTAAAATTACGTGGTGGAAACGTATCAATTCGGATGCATATTCGGATGATAGAATGATTATTTATAATAAGAGACCTGGTTCATACACTCAACCAAGCATTACTAATTGTAAAGCAATAGCAAGAGTATCAACTCTGAAACGAAACTCACTAACTTTAAAAAATAAATTATTTTCAAAGTCTCAAACTTCAAAATTAATAAAAATATCTGGAAGAAAACAATGAATGAAATTTTAAATGTTCGAGAAAAAGTTTACTCGGATGAGAGTATTTCGAAAATAGAGTTAATCAAACATTTAAACCAACTGATGAAATTCGAATTACTATCCCAATTTAAGACTTGTATGTGCTCACTCATGAAAGTTACCTCAACTTTCAAGGAACTATTAGCAGGCGGCCCTACAACTGTTAACGTTACCACTTTTTTTTAAATTAATTGTATGGCTTACTTTTTGGATGAAATCAAGTACGAAATAAATGGATGCGAGATTGATAGAACCCGATTTGTCGGTATGACAACTACACATAAAAATATGTTAAATTTGATAAATGATTGTGGAGATGATTTTTCCACTAGAGCATACTTTAACTTTTCTGTCTCGTTAAAAAATTTATTAAGGTTTGCTGAAGACTATAAAAAGGTTTTTTTGCTTTGTAAACATGAGCTTGTGATAATGCTAACCAACAACCAAGACGATTCTTTGAAAAAATGAGATTGGAACAAACTTTTAAATTGGAAATGACCAATATAAGCTGGACAATTCCTCATGTGACACCCAGTGACATTGCAAAAATTAAGATGTATGATATTATTGAAAGTGGCGTAAGCCTACCTATTGCATTTGGTAGTTGGGTGTCCTACGTTAACCCAAAATTAGGTCAAAGAACCCACCACTGTTGGAGTGTTAAACTATCAGCAAATCGGAAAATACCAAGGCTTGCACTAATCGGATTTATACTAAACGGAAAACTTATCACAAATAAGTTATCAAACTTGAAGGTTAATTTAAATTTAAGTGTTGATTTCAATAAGAACCAGTTTGCTCACCTATATGAAATGTATTCAAGATTGCAATCTAGTTATTCCAATCGTGAGTCACAGCCATTTTTAACACCAACGGAATTAAAAACATGAGGAAACGCTATAGTCGAGTGCCGCGACTGTAAGATACCCGTTACTGTTTTACACAATTTTAAAAAATTCATTTTGCTAGTTAATATTTCCCAAGCGCCACCTATTGTCGGAGAAAGAATGTTGACTAACTGATAGTGACCTCACTGCCCATGTGAGGCCATATAACTTAAATTTCTTCATAAATAGCAAAATAATGATCCGATTTTAAAAATCTTTGGTAAATCGATAGATATTAACAGAAATAAGTTATACAAGGTCAAACGAAGGCATTCATAATAATATTAAAGACGCCACAGTTTTCCGAGGTTTGCGGGCGTTAGAGTGGGCGTGGCCAGATGTGGCAAGTTGAAGTGGCATCTCTTAAATACGTGTTCTTAAGCAAAACTTTATAGCTCTTATAGTTTCCGAAATGTTTGCATTTTTGGTTTTTCGGGTTTTGTGGACGTTAGGGTAGGCGTGGCTAGATGGGATAAAATTAATTTCCATTTGGAGCATCATAAAAACCTACATGCTTAAACCGAACTTTGTATCACTTATAGTTACCGAGATATCAGCTCTTCTAGAAAATGCGAAAACCGTCTTTTAAGCTTGGTGGGCGTATGGTACCACTATAAAATGTGCTGGCATCTAAAGATTACCCAACATCTCGTAGTGAGCACCAATTTAAGGTTCAGTTTCAAGACAGAAAAAAGTGATTTATTTCGTTTTCGTTTTTTTTTTGTGTAACTTGTTGCCAAGAAAATTGGGACTTTTTTTTTTTTTGGGACTTTCCATCCCTCTTATAAATTGGTTGTCTTTTATTTATTGGCCAGTGCATCATTTTCCGCTAAGTGTCGTTACATATAAAGGAGAGAGCCACTGACCGAATACCACACATACACACTCTCGCACTGATATCGCTGCCAGTTCTTTCGACCCTCTCTTTCTTTGCATTTTTGTTTCGGTCGTTGGACAAGTGCAAGCGCTGTTGTTGTTTTACGCAGCGTTTTCGGTATGCTGGCTGAGCTTGAGGCACCCTTTAAATTTTGTGCCTGCGGCGTATTAGTGGCGAAAAAATTATTAAATAAAATATTAATTTTATTTTGTTTTACGTTCGTAATATTCCACTCTTTTTTTTATTTTATACGTTATTTCTTTCGAATAAAAATAAATTTTTGATCACACTCTTTGATTCTTAAAAAATTTGTATAAACAATAACATGGCGAGCAAAGATATCGAAGAGCTTAAAAATACACGAGATGGAATAATGCGGAGTATACCCCAAACACAGCAATATTTACAAGAGGGTCGACTATTTCTAAATCCGAATTAGAATGTCGATTAGAAAGTTTGAATTCGCACATTGAAAATACTTATTTGATTCAGAATCAAATCGAAGCAAAAGACGCAAAGGATTTGTTCCACGAGGAACTGGAAGAGACTGCCGTAATGGCAAAATCATTACTAATTTCGCCAATAAGCAAAGGCAGGCAAATGAGCGCCGATGATGCTGCTCCGCCGGTGTTTTCCGAGCGTTGCTCTTCCAAACTTCAGCGGAAGGCTCTCCGAATTTAAATATTGTGTAAGCCTTTTCGAAACATTTGTCGACAAAGATGACACTCTGCACGATATTGAAAAATTTAATCATTTGATATCGTGTCTGGCTGGCGACGCTTTAGGCACAGTCAGGGCGTTCCAAGTCACTGCGGTTAATTACCCCAAAGCCCTGGCTAGCCTGATGTGTGTGTACGATAATTATTTTCTGCTTTTCTTCGACCATATATCGACACTTTTCAATCTGCCGAAAATGTCCCAATTATCAGCTACAGCCTTGAGAAACTTGATCGAAGCAGTCAGAGCTCTTTATGATTCTCTGCTGTATATTGGGGATGACAAACGGACAACGAATGCCATCCTCATTCATATAATAATGAGCAAAGTCGGCCCAGGAACAAAGAGAAAGTGGGAAGAACAGTTGGACTATACTTCGCTTTCTCTTTGCCAGGGACGACCCTGCCTTATGCGTGTTTTGGGGGCCAGAACTTCTCACTTTACAAAAAACTGTTCTCGGCTGGATAGTGTCAGGGAGATGTGCCTCGGGAAACAAAATAAAGGAAGAAAATTCGGTACATCTCAGCAGTCAGGAAAAAGCGTTGGAGTCAATAGACACCACCCAGCAGAAATTTTGGTTCGTACGGGATAGGAGCATTCAATAACCGACCATCAACTCGGAGCAAAGTAGAGGAGCACCAATCTAAGCTATTTTCCTGCACAAAAGGATTCCATTTCTGAATATTGGGTGATACCGGTCTCTGTTTCCGAATTTTGCCTATGTCGTCATTGAATTCATGAGATTGGATAACTTCTACAATCTTTTCGAACGCAAAATTCAGTTCTCTTGGCGTAATATTTTGTTCGAAAGGCATTGACACTTTCTTACACTTTCGAATAAATCGAAAAACACACACGAAAACTCTCATAAGCTTCAGGTGCGACGAAAAGGACTCTATTTTCTGAAGCACGCTATTAGGTTCTGATGTAGCGATCAGAGTTAACGAAGACTTGCGTAACTTCATAGACACAACTTCTGAAGCTGGTTCGAAGTGTGAGTTTACAGGTCAATTGCTTTCTGAGTCGAGTAAAAACGATGGCCCAGCGAACCAGATGGATGTGACAATCTCTTCAACGTCGCATCCTCGAGACACTATATCCGCTGGGTTCACTTTCGTAGGGACGTGTCGCCAAATTGCTTTATCCGACCGCTCTTGGATTTCCGCTACTCGGTTCGAAACGAAAACCGACAACGACGAGGGATGGGATTTAATCCAATGCAAAGTGATCTCGGAGTCAGTCCATAGGACAACTGTACTTATTGGGCAATTAATTAGTGGCTGTACATAATTAAGAAGATCTGCTAAAAGGTGAGCTGCACAGCTCAAGGCGAGGAAAAGTTTTCGTCTTGAGGGGAGCTACTTTTGATTTGGCTGTCAGTAATGACACTTTTAAACCTTCAGCAGTTTGAGTGCGAACGTAGATACACGCTCCATATACTCGCATGGAAACGTCAGCGAAGCCGTGTATCTCAATCGGAACCTGCGGATCTGTGTGAACGAATTGAGCAGTTGAAGCAAAGCTGCCTTAAAGGCTTCCCACGACGATAGTAACTGCATTGTAAGCGACTCGTCCCAATATATTTTTCGATGCCGCAGCTCCTGTAGAAGCATCTTTGCCTTTGTGACCAAAGGACACAATAGGCCCAATGGATCAAAAAGCCGCGCAGACACCGAGCCAGGTAACCAAACCACGCCAAGGGTTTTGGTTACGTCTGAGTCAGGCAATAATGGCATAACAGCGCTCTCAGATGCGGAGATCTCTGGGTAGTTTGAAAACCACTTTGTCAATTCAAAACCTGCCTCTAGCAAAACCAGAGAAACTTCCACACGAAGGCTTTGCAGGTTATCAACGCTTCCGGCGCCTGTCAACAGATCGTCAGCATAGAAACTAATATACAAGTGCCCTTCGTGGGTCTTAATTAACGTAAATCTAACTGCCCTCCGTGGGTCTTAACTAACTTAAATCTTGGTTCCCTCCGTGGGTCTTAACTATTCCTTAAGCTAACCTAAATCGTAGCTTACACACTACTCTTAACCATTATACATTGGGGGCGGGGCCGCATGAGGATTACCTCACATCATCATATATTGAAAACTAAAAACAAGACACAAATACAAAAACAATGAAATAAAGAAACAATAAGATAAACACATTTTTTTGTTAAAGTGAATCTGAAATTTTAATAAACAACTTGAAACTTTCCTCAAGACGTTCCGAATCCTCCTAAGTCAGGAATAAACAAAATCGGAATTTACAAATCGGATGCATGAGTGTGAAGTGACACTTTATTAGGATAAACAACTTCCATCAGAATCCACTCTACTATAGCGTTTCTTCTTGTTTTATATAAATTTTTGATCAGCCCCAATAATCGAGGCGATAAATTCATATATGTACATGTATGTACGTCTTTACGTCCTTTTTGTTAATATGAACGCTAAAGCTTGCAGATTCCGTAACAAAGGTGCGCAGCGCAAGTTTGTGAAAAAATTTCGCATTAAAATTTTTCGGGGGAAAGCTGGTAAAAAGAATACTAATTTTGACCTACTTTTAATTTGTTCAATGTCTATTGGATCTTTCAGCGGCTTCAGCGCAAACCATTCGTTGTTAAAAAAGGGGGTACACGGTCTGAGCGCAACCGAAAATGAGTACTTTAAATCTGACCAAAGTTGGTGTTATGATGTACCTGTGTACACAAATATCACCTAAGGCCAAAATATGGTGGTTCTTCCACAAAAGAAGTCGAATATTTCGTGTTTATCGATGGTATTAAAAACCAAGATCAAAATTCTTAATGAAAATTCGAGCAGTTTACGGAGAATATGGGCATTGGGGGCACTTTTAAGTTTTAACAGGACAATAAACAAATTAAGAATTTATGTAGTGAAATGGATCCCCGTCTGTAGAAGAAACCGATATACTCACTATCGGAGTGAAATTGGCTCAAACGAAGTGGAGGAAACTGTCAACAAAAAAAATTATTACAAAATTGTCCAAAACACTGTTTTAACAATTACAAAATACTAATTTGGTTAGTTGAAATGAACAACCTTTTGTCAAAAAAACTTGTTTACTAAATGAATATGACGTCACTGTCCATGAGAGGACTCTCGCCAAGCTGCGTGGCATCTCTAAAATAAGTATTTCTACGCCCGAGATTTTCTTATTATTGGTTTTCTGCGTTTTTGGGGGTAAGACTGGGCGAGGCCAGATAGTGTAAAAATAATACGCACTTCAGGCGTCATTAGAAACTACATTCTTAATCCCTTTTTATCATTTATAGTTACAGAGTAATCAGCTTTTCTACAAAAAGCGAAAACTGGCATTCGAGCTTGTTGGGCGTTAGAGTGGGTATGCTTTGTGGTACAACCCTTTATAGGGTCGGAAACGCTTCCTTCTACCTGTGCTCTTTTCATTTTAGCTAAAGTCCTAATATAGATATAAGTCTATAGAAATATAATAAGATAAGCTTTAATAATTTTCTTTGCGTTTGAAGTTGAATAAAAATAAAACCGAATATTAATGTAATGTATGTACACTTTCATTGAGATTTATCCGCCAGTTGCATTCGTCTCACTGCTAAATTTATCGGGGATTTATGAAGATTTGGCTTTTCAAATGAATCTTATAAAAATGAAATTATCACAGAAAGCGCTTTATTATAAACTGAATAATTAAAAAATTTGAATAATGCATCTCAGCATTAGTCAGTAATTAACAATTTATTTTTATACTTAACGTTGTGCATGCTGCAGATATTAAAGTCTATTTATAGGATGACCACAAATTTTAAGTAAAAACCAAAAATGACACAGCTTTAATATGACATTTTATTAAGGTTATAATTGTTAAGCAATAAGGTCTTAATTGCCTTTATTCGTTTTTACTTCAGTTTTGTAAATAGACTGTGAGCAACACAATGGTCCAATTCAGCAACATAGTCAAACAATTCCTCCATGCAAGTTTCAGTTGTTTTGGTCCGCCCATGCACACGATCATTGCATTCTTGATACTTGTTGTACAATGATTCAATATGACTTTTAGCTTGGCATTTTTCCTGTCGTAAAAAGAAGTCATTTTTTTTCCATTTAGTTATTATATATTTTACCCTTAATGCTGCTTGAGGATCAACCAACTCCTCTTCGTCGTCTGCTCTAACGAAGGGAAGCGAAAAAAAGTTCTTAAAATCCATAATAATTGGAGCTGTAATTAAATGGTTTAAGTAAATACGAAAGTTTATATAAATTATATGGATTTTTAGAATAAAGTATTGTATGCAACGTCTTTAAAATTATATATAATAACCTTCTAATACGACTATGATGCAATCACAATATATAATTTATCGACCGTCTGATAAAGAAGGTTGCCAGACCGACATAAAGCGAAAAAAAAATATTGATAACTTCGCAATAGATTGTTTGCCATTGTCCATAACATCTTCTTCACACAGTACTTTAAAAGGTAGGACACAATATATATTTATATCTCTTCATACAAATGGAATTTGATACGAAATCCCACAATTTTGACACTGTCATGAACCTGTACCTTGACACACACTTTTTTCTGATTCCGTATTACTCTTCCTAAAAAAAACTGTGCTTCGAAAATAAAAAAGTTAATATATACGATTTTTCAAATGTATTCCCAGAAAGTGACCTTTGAGGTATATAAAACATAATATCATATTAACTAAGCATTCTATATTTAACAGCTGCATATTTAAAAACTTTAAATTGACCAGAACGTTTTGTTTGTTGTATGCAAAGTCAAAAAATTTTGTTTAATATGAATATTTATAGATCTTGATATTAATTTAATGAGTTGCGCTTTGTGTGAACGCCTCACATCAATATCTTGGCGGCTGGATGCAAACATTATTATTAAGGAATGCCGCTTATATATCAACATAAATAGTCGAAATAATTTTGTAATTTATCTTGTTATTCATGTGTTTTATATTATGATTATATCCTTATTTGAGCTGGGAAAATAAAAATCGTCTCCGAAATCCTTTAATGTATTGGGCATTGCATTAAGAAAGAAGGAAAACTAGTACTTAGTATCCTTTAATAATTTTAAATATTATTAATAAAATTTTAATATGGCTGACAGACTTACGCAGTTGCAAGATACCGTTAATCAGGTATGTCAATAGAGTTCATATTTATATGTACATACATATATCAATAAATTGTTAATGGTAATTTCAGCAAGCTGAGAACTTTTGTAATGCGATTGGTGTAATTCAACAAACTTCTTTTCCAAGTAAATTTGTAAATTTCGATCGTATAGGATCCCAAACGCCAAACTCAATCCAGCCACAAGAAGACTATGCACAGCTATTCGCTCAGTTAATTGCACGTTGTGCCAAAGATATAGACACATTAGTAGAGTCTTTACCTAATGAAGACAGCTCTATTGAACTTCAAAACTCCAGCCTTAAGAGGCTCGAGATCGAAAATCAAGAAACTGCACATGAGCTTGAGGACGTGGTACAAAAAGGAGAACTTTTGCTTGAAAAAATGCAGTCTGCTTTGGAAAACGTCGCACAAGCTCAATTGGATATGCAAAAGACATTGAAACCACATTTCCTATAAGCGTAAAAATTAAATAAATATGTAAATACATACATATGTACATATGTACAAATGGAAAAAAGGTTTGTGGCCCGGTGACGGTGCTGCTCTCGAACGGTCGGATGAGGTCGTGGCCCCGGTAGGGTGCCCGCAGGGAAGTATGGATGGCTGCTGATGGTGTGGCACCGGCAGGGTGCTTGTTGGGTGGCAGCTGTCCAAGTGGTTACTTAAGGATTGCAGGCCGGACAATAATGTTGCTCCTAGATGGCCGCTGATGATGTAGCACCTGTATGGTGCTTGCTGCTGTGTCAGTTTATGGTGAAAGGATGATTGCCCTCTATACCCCTGCCCTAAGCTCAGTGGGGAATGTAAATAAGTTGACGGCGGTGGGCGTAGTCAAGTTTACGGGCAAAGTGCTCTTTATTCAAATAAATATAAAACAGAACTGAAAAACCTAACTGTACGAAAAATGCTGATGATTGCAGAATGAGCATAACTCACCATACCGCGAACCAATGAGTCCCATGCACGGCCCACAAAGGCGGAAAGCTGAGTCGGCATCTAGAAACACTAGAGTGATCCAAGAATCATCCGAGATTTCTTCGGACTATTTGTTACCCTTCAGTAATGTTAACTACTCCCGCTTGAAGTAAGACCGTCCTCGGTCGCCTTGAATGTTTCGGCAACCTGTTGCATATCCCATGCATCTCGTCTTCTCTTCCACACGAGATGGATCAGGATGAAACTGCTAATTAAAAAGCTTACTCCCACGCCGACAACGATCCAGATGTCTGTTAATCCAACCGACTTTACTTCGTTTTCGAGGGTTTTAGTATACAGAATGCAGAATGCTCCATACATTGTCGACATGCAATCAGTGATCGCTAAGACATCCTGGTTGCAATCAGCTATCACGTTGTCCCGTAGTTGGAGAATAGTGTGTTGGTGGGAAACGGAAAAGACGGTAGCCTTTTTACATGTAAATTTTATCTTAGAGTATGCGATGAGCACGTGTGTAGTATTATCGGACTGAAGGATTTTAATATTAGATGCCTGTATTAGGCCATTAACGGGGACTTCTGTGGGGTGATCAACTAAAACGGGCTTCTTCATGGTAAAAATAGTCGGGTTTATGATATTTGATTTTGCAAGTGTGATCGAGAGTATTAAATTCTGTATCTCTGTAATTAGCATTATATTTCTGGCCAAAGGAACTTCGTATGTTTGGTGTCAACCAGGTCATTCGTTTTTGCCTTGATGATTTCATTGGCAACATCGTTTAATTTGTTGATCTGCCTTTGCGTTTCGGTGTTAATGACTACTTGTCTATTGTTGGATTCAGTTAACCGGGATTCGGACATTTTTAACATTTCGAGGTCAGCTGCATCAGTAGTGCCCGCTACCACTTTTAAGGTGGTGCCTATAAAGTCTAGGCTTTTGGCAATTTGGTGGTGTACCTTTAATACAGATAAAATGTTTTTAATATGATCAATATCAACGTCGAACAATTTTCTCATGTGTGATTGAGTGATAACATAATTGAGAATAATGTCAAATTGCTCGAATGCATAAAGTAATTCATATATACCGGACATGAGTGTAGTCTGTCACTCTAGCGTTAACTACTGCTAATATTGTTAATATGATTGCCGCGATCCTGTAAGAAAAGGACAAGTTAAATCTACTTGCTTGTATTCAACTAGTTCCACTGTATCATTAATTTGCTTATCCAATTTGATGTACGTAGTTTTTTCTGTCAGGGTGCTGTGAAGGCGTTCAATTTGCCCGTTTGAACTACTATGCAGCGGGGGTGCATTTACAAGATTTATGGCATACTGATTTTTGAGTAACGAGGTGATAGTTTCAGAGCTGAAAGACGCTTCGTTATGACATTATATTGTCTTGGTATTTGGGAATAAATTTATTAGTTGGATGATATGGATTTTTACGTTCACTATTGCCTTGAAAACTTGTCGATGCAGGTTAAAAATAATAATAATCGGTGGAAAAATGTCAATATGCAGCATTTCGCCGACATATGACGGAATTGAAGTTCTTGTATCTTGGGGTGTCTGTTATCCTTGCTGTAGTGCATATTTTGCAATTTGTTACTACTTCGGTATTGGCTTGATGATTGTTTTTAATGTTTTTAAAAGGTCGGATTTTTCTGTGAAAACTATGATATTTCCGAAAAATATAAAGTATCCCTTCAGAGAATATTTTGCATCTTCTAGGATTATCTGATTTTTGAAACAATTTAAAGGTTTTTCAGTTGTTTCTATCGTATAAGTGTTTGATTCTTCACTATGAATTGTTGCACAATCAGATTCGGGTTTGTGATGGAGGGCATTGATGTTTTGTCGCGAAAGGGCGTCGGCGACATAATTCATTATTTGTCCAGAGTGTATATGACTTTTGCACCGAAGTCATCTATAAATGCCTTCCATCGCTTTAATTTGTTATTTGGGTTCTGTGTAAATTCTTATGTCACGAGTGCCATACAAATACTGCGTTAATTTTCCTAGAGTCCAGACTATGGCGAGCAACTCTCTTTCGTTAGTTGCGTAATCGGCCTCGGTGTCTTTAAGGGTTCTGGACATCATGGTTATGGGCTTTTTGTCTTGCGATAGTACAGCCCCGATGCCGTAAGTTGACGCATCGGTGGTCAGATCAAACGGTTTCTTAAAGTTTGAGTATCTGAGAGTGATATCTTCTGAGATAGATATGGGTTTTTTCTTGTGAGATGGTCATGTTGGCTTTGTTTAATTTTTTCAGGACCCAGTCAAAGTGCTTGACATGCTCTTTTTAATTTTCGCGATCTTGCTCCACAAGAAAAATCTGGAGATAGTCGGATCTTAAGACTAGGGTTGTAAATTGTATTTGGCTTTGCCAGTATAGACTCGATACTTGGTATCAGGAATGGTTTCGTTCAGTTTCATATATTCCTTTTTATCGACCACGCAAGTTGGATTGTTGTACGGTTATCTCGACGGCGTAATATGATTAGACTTGAGTAGGTCTTTAATTTCTTTATTAACAAACTCTGCGACGCCCAGGCAGCCGTCGTTCGATGAACGGTAGCCGTTGGGTGTGTTGGGAGACGATGGATTCCAGTTCATGGGCTCTGCTGTCTGACGTGGGTTGCCACGGTCGGCAAAATGATCTGGCTTACGCCCAAAATCTTTTTGTTGGTTCCTATATGTTTTTTTTTTAATAATAACGATTGTTGGGTCAAGCAGCCAAAGCAAAGACGCTTGAACAGCGGCAGGTTTATCAGCAGTTTCTAGTTTGTTTTGATTGTCCAGTCTTGCATGCGCTTTACTGTTACTTTGTAGGGCATGCGCTTCTGTGAGCTTTTGAGAACTGCTGTAGATAGAAGTTTTTTAGTTTTAGCTGTACTCCTCTTGCTTTCGGCGTGGTTTTGTTGCGGAGTTAATTTGGTTTTGATTTAAACTCGTAATAAAAATTTGGAAATTGAACTGCCCCGATTTATTTCTTCTAAAGCAACTAAAAACTCTTAGTTGCTCAACAAGGATTATTTTCGTTCCCTTGGTTATCGGGAGCGCGGTACTGACCCTTACGAAAGTCAGAATGCCAATGCCAATGGAAGGTCCTTTGGCTGAGCCGGAAGTACAACTGCCCTCAGGTTTATTTTAGGCCTAAGATAAGCCCTCACCTCTGTGCTGAGTTGTGTGACAGAGGTTAGCTTACGCTCAACCTCATCATAGTATTGCATGAGTTTTTTCAGCGTAGGAGCAGTCTAATCTTGCCAGAATGGGATCGAAATTAAGTACAGTGTTGCGTGATACCAGAAACGCTCGTGCTGGGTCCCTAATTTTATTTCTGATTATGGTAACGGCTTGATAATTGCCACTGCTGCCATATTAAGGCTTAAAGACTTCGTATGCTACCGTGGCACATTGTCCCCACGCAACATACTCGTCTTGCTCACCGTTAAAATTTGGCACTTACCAAATTACGTGGAGCGGTATATAGCTGATCTGAGACTCTTTGGTATGCCTCCAATTGTGGGGGCTCTACGCGCATATTTTGTAACTGCATATTAAGGGAGTTGATTTGAGCTTCAAATTCTGGCCGGAGTCTAACCGCCTGTTGCGCTAAGGCGCCCTGAGTAATGTTTTGGAATTCCTTCGAATTCATTAAGACTAATTCCTCTCCAATTTGAACCAGTCTTGGTCTGGAGCATTGGATCTCTTCTGCTTCACTATAACTCACAACTTCCCTTTTAATTTCTACGGACTTACGGACCTGGAAAGTTCTACAAACATAATACTATAATATGTTTATACCCGTTACTCGCGGATTAAATGGGTATACTAGATTTGTTGAAAAGTATGTAACAGGTAGAAGGAAACGTATCCGACCCTATAAAGTATATATATTCTTGATCAGGATCAATAGTCGATTGAGCCATACCTGTCTGTCCGTCCATCTGTCCGACTGTCTGTCTGTCCGTATGAGCGTTGAGCTCTCAGTACTATAAGATATACAGAGTTGAGAGTAGGTATCAAGATTCTTGAGATCCATACGCAGCGCAATTTTATTACAGCATCCTGCCACGCCTACTCTAACGCCCACAAATCAAAACAACTAAAATCGCTGAAATCTAAGGAACTATTAGAGGTAGGAATAGCTATTAGAGCTGAAATTTAGTATGTATAATCCTTAGACGGCAGCGCAGAAAGTTCGGATTACACATGTAGGTTTTTACGTTTTTTTCCGATCAAGCCACGCCTACTCTAACGCCCACAAAACCCGAATAACAAAATTGTGAAAATATCGGAAACTATAAGAGCTAGAAAGGTGTGCTTCAGAATACGCATATATGAGACGCCAATCTAACGCCCACTAACCGCGAAATACTGTAACGTCCATAATTATATTAGTGGTTATAAGGCCTCACATGGGCAGTGACGTCACAATCAATTACTCAATATGCTTTCTCGGATAATAGATGGCGCTTTGGGAATTAATTAGTAAAAGTCTACTTTTATAAGAGAGAAGGTTTATGTTTGCACCCAATTGAGACCGCGGAGAGCAAATATTAAAAAATTCTTTTGGATGGATTCAATTAGGCACTGGTGAACCCCAACTGGGGGTCCCAGCTACATGATCCATATTCCAGAATCGGTCAAACCAAAGAAATAAAAAAATTTTGGTAACATAGGGGTCGCTAAATTCTTTCGACCACCTTTTAATGAAACCAAGCACTCCTCTAGCTTTATTAAGCATAGAGGAAATATGGTCGGAAAACTTAAGTTTTGCATCTAGTAAGATGACAAGATCTTCAACTGCATTCATTCTTTCCAGAGCTACACCATGCAGAGTATAAGTGGCAACTTTAGGTCTTAGGCGACAGAAGGTCATTGCTTTGCACTTAGAGCCATTAAGATTTAATGAGTTTGCAGTTTTGAAAATTATTAAGATCAGATTGCAGTTTCACCAGACAGAGTTTGACATCGTCTGCATACATAAGTACTAGGGAGTCATTAACAACCAAGGGAAGGTCATTAATGAATAAAGTAAAAAGTAACGGACCAAGATGGCTCCCTGAGGGACCCCGGAAGAAGCGTAGACTAAATCAGACACTGAATTTTTAAAAATAACTTGTTGCGTTCTACCTGTGAGGTAACTGCTAATCCAACCCAGGAGATCAGTAGGAAAACCGATAAGATCAAGATTTTCTAAAAGAAGGCCGTGATTCACGGAGTCAAATGTCTGAAGTTTATTTTGGAAACCAGTGATCACGAAGGATGTTAGTTCCAGAAGATTTGTAGTGGTAGACCGTTGTTTCATAAAGCCATGCTGGCATGAAGATATGACAGATCTACACTGGTGCTGCAAGTGAGGCACAAGAATTTTTTCGAAAAGTTTCAGAATTGCTGATATTTTTTCCCCTTCTTGTGAAGGGGAATAATAAGGGACTCTTTCCAGATAGCGGGAAACGTGGACGTTTCCAGGGAAAGGTTTAATAATTTTAATAGGGGCTTAGCCAGGGTAGCAGAGGAGTACCTAAGCGCACCCGGTACCCCGTCTGGACCTGGCGAAAAGACTGGCTTCACATTCTGAAGATCTTTTATAACCCCACATTCCGACAAGGTGGGTCTGGAAATAAAGTTAGACCGGGGGATATCATAAGCGTAAGTCTGCGCGTTAATTAACAAAGTTGAATAGATGTTTAAAAAAACTGTGCAAAAAGATCGGCAATATCCTGATCCGTGCTTGGAGTAGATTTTCCAATCGATAGCAAAGACGGAAAGGTTTTAGATTAACGCTTAGTGTTAAAAAAACTATAGCACTGTTTCGGATCCAGAGCAAACTGGTTCTTACATCGAGCTAAATAGCTAAATAGTTAGACCGAGCCACTATATAATGCACATAACAGTCATTGCTATTAGTTCTTAAGTATTTTTTAAAGAATCTTAACTTGATATTTTTTAGATTAGAAAGGGGGTTTATCCGCCATAGCCGAATACCGCAACGGAACAAAGCGATCAAAAATTAGATTTAATGTACTATAATATATATCTTGAGCAGTCGACATATCTGTACAATTGACAATATCGAATTTCAGTTTTGCTTGAATGTAAGCTAAGATGTCCGATTTGGTCGTATCAGGGGAAAGCCGGGAAACAAAAATGTGTTTCTCTAGAGGAATATAAATCAAGGGCTTTGGCGGGAAGGGTGGTTTACCCACGCTACCAGTGGGTGCCGGTAAACCGGACCCTAAGTTCCTCTGGTGAGTCAAGGGTAAATTCTTTTGGGCTTGTAGAACATTTGGCACCGGAGGGTCCAATGCGACTATGTCGGACTGCTCATCGGACAAATGCCTACGCACCTTAGCAACATTTTCGGGATCCGAAATATGGGCTGTTACCGGTGTCGTCACGATTGGAGTGGTGGACGGCAGCGGTGACAATAAAGGAGACTGTTGAACATGAGACGGAGGGAGAATGCAAATTACTGGCGGTATCTGCCGGCGGCAAACGGGTTGTTTTTTTGCGCTTAGGAGACTCATTCAACAGTTGTAAATTGTTTGCGAAAAGCAACCAATACCTGACCGAATCCATTTTTAGCCATCTGTCACGACATCTGTCACAACAATAGTGTAAGCCAGAGTCGGAACGACCCAAAGCATCAGGAATGGTGGCTGACTTAAACCCTGCACACTTGGAGTGCGCAATGTTATCACACAGCCAACAGTGGACGCTTACTTGGTCAACCGACACAATTTTATTGCATTTTTTATGCAACATATAATATCGGACATTTTGGCAAATAGTTCATAAAATGTAAACCACTGTGCCAGAAAAATATTATAGGGAAGAAGAAAGGGAGTTTGAGAGAAACAGTTAGAGGCAAGAGAGTGAGCGAGAGCTACGAGGCGTAATACGAGAGTACAAGTTGTATAAGAGAGGGAGAGGCATTGTGTTTTCGAGAGCTACAAGCCGGTGGGAGATTCAGAAATATACAGATGTTGTGCTGAAGAGGTAAGCTGTGAAAGTTCCGTTACTAATAGTACAAAGTAAAGTAAAAATATATTGGAATACAGACCACAATTGTTGATATTTGCTTGCAATAAATGCTTTATGCAAACAGATAACAATAAATGCACTGTACGATGCGGAATCGAAGAAAGATTTTTGAAGTAGATAAACGTTTGCAAAAAGTAGCAAAAACGAGGTTATTCGGGAATAAGTTCAAGATTAAATCGCTCGAGAACACGCAAAAGCGTGAAGTGAAGAGTTGATTAATATTGATTGATTAATATTTTAGAATTCTGTAAAACAGTAACGGGTATCTTATAGTCACGGCACTCGACTATAGCGTTTCCTCTTGTTTATAATTATATTTGTTATGTTCAATTTTATTTTAACAAATAAAAAATTTTATATGAGCTGCAGGTCATAATTGCAGCTTATTTTTTTAGTAGTTTAATAAAGCTGGTTCTGGCACAGATTTATGGGCTATTAAGCTGTCAAATTAGTTATAAAAACCCATTATCTGTCGTCTCCTGTGATAAGGATTCCCCATCAGTTTTTGAAATCAGTAATCAGAATCAGAAGTAATAAAATGTGACGATTAGTTTTCCGTAAAATGAAATGTATTCCTGACTCTAATTAGGAGGATTGGGAACGTCTTATGGGGTTGAATTTTTCTTAAAACACACTCCCAATTTCTATATATGTAAGCCTTTGTCTATGTGTGTGCGTGTGTATGGTTGAGTGGGAACCCCAGATATGTATGGAAACATGACATGTGAAACTGATGAGGAAGATCCATGCTCGCACCGTAATAAAATGTGTGTTTTAGTATTTCTCTCTCTATTACAACACATAGATAAAAAGGATACAAGAGGTTGTGGTGTTTTGAGTTTTTTTCACAGCGCTAAGTAATTTCACTCCTAATAAGTGTGAAGTGACCACGCATGCATCTGATTTGTAAACATCTTGTAAGAGCATGTTACGGCACCCGTTGCGCACGCGCTGAATGCGATTGAATTCCGGGGGTAGTGTACATCATAATAGATGAGTGTATATGTGTACGTGTGCAACTGAGTCTATATATATGTATTTCCCTTCCCTTATTCATAAAAAGTAAGAAAACAATTTTTTTTTTCATTTCAAATAATACGTTTATTTATTAATTATTGATACAATGAAATTATTTTTCTTTTTTTTTATAAAAGAAGCATGCGCATGTTTCCAACCTCGAATCGGTGTTACAGAATGTAAAGTGTTCACCATATTTCATTGTTTTTAGATCTTGTGCACCTTGATTCATGAACATAATTTTGGTTTTAAGAAGGTATTGGAAATGATTTTCAAATATCTTCCCATTGAATTGTAGAAAAAAATTATCAATTTCTTCAAGAAATTTCATTATTTATCGAAATATTTTTTTTGTGAAACAGGTCTTGTCACAAGGGGTCTCATTCATATTCTCTTCCGAAGCGAACGGACGTGTTTTTCTACTCTCGTTAACTTTGTTGATTATTTATGAATATACGCTTAAACCGATACGAATTTCTTTGTATTAATAAAACCTTCAGCCGTTTGCCTTCCGCGCAGTGTACTAAACTGTGTAGCTATTGTTTCTTTTGTTTAAACTCTCAATTTACTTAAATTATTTTCACATTCTCCTATTTCTCGTCTTTCGCGATAAACGGTTCCTCTCCCGCTCGCGCCTCTCTCGTGTGTTTATCTAAGTTAACTGTGGTCAGCAAGACCAGAGTCGTTAACCATAGTTACGTTAACAATGTCGCGCCGGCCAAACTGCCGACCAAGCAATGGGCCGGACGCTGGTGCGCAGACGGCAAACACAGCATATTTGCGTGGACGCTGTGAGCTTATGTTAGCCTTAAGAATATTCCCTGGAGTCAGTTCCATTCAAGAAGCTGAATAAAGAGCGCAAGCTCATTCACAGAATAGCTCCGGCAACTGCCGTTAGCCATTTTATTATTCCAAGCCTGACTGAGTCTCTAGGCCAGCAGGCGAAGAAGGGCAGTCACCATTCCATCATAATCTACAGTGGATAGGAGCAACCAGCCGGCATCCTTTACGGAGACGGCTGCCAGGGAATCACCTAGAAGGAAGATACTCACCGAGTGGACTTCGTGGGAGAAAAACATTAATTGGCGCTCAACTAGTGGTATTTAGTTACCCTGCCGGACGTGGACATATTAAGCAAAAGTGACGGCGGCGTGGGAAAAACGCAGCCAAAGAAAAATCAACACACACCATTTACAAAAAATGTAAGTGGGCCCTTCAGCCAAACAACAAGCATCAAATTCTGTCCCTCTAACAATAAAGTGGACCAAGATAAAAAGATACAAATAAATAAAGTGTGTAGTGGGCTTTCGAAAAATCTGAGTATTTAAATTGATGGCCACAGTTGGTTTATTTTTTATTGTGTCCGGTGGAGAAAATTTACCCAACAACCCCAATATTAACAAGAGGAAGCGCTATAGTCGAGTGCCGCGACTATAAGATACCCGTTACTGTTTTACAAAATTTTAAAATATTATTTTGCTAGTAGAAATTCACAATGCGCCACCTATTGTCAGAGGACGTATAATATAAATAGCGAAATAATGTTCCGATTTGAAAAATCTTTGGTAAATCGATAGATATTAACAGAAATAAGTTACACAAGGTCAAACGAAGGCATTCATAAAACTATTATAGACGCCACAGTTTTCGCGGTTTTTGGGCGTTAAAGTGGCCGGATGCAACTTCGTGGCAAGTTGGAGACGCATCTTTTAAATACGTGTTCCTAAGCAAAATTTTGTAGATCTTTTAGTTTCCGAGATTTTTGCATTTTAGGTTTTTCGGGTTTTGTGGGCGTTAATGTGGGAGTGGCTTGATCGGAAAAAAGCATTTCGCATTGGGAGCATCATAAAAACCTACATGCTTAATCCGAACTTTCTATCTTTTATAGTTACCGAGATATCAGCTTTTCAAGAAAAAAAAAACGTCTTTTGAGCCTTGTGGGCATATGGGTGGGTGTGGCCGGATAGTAGTACCACTATAAGATGCGCTGGCATCTAAAGATTATACTATCTGAATTTAACTTTCTAGCTCCAATAGTTCCTGAGATTTCAGGAATTTTAGTTTTTGCGATTTGTGGGCGATAGAGTGGGCGTGGCAGGATGCTGTAATAAACTTGCGCTGTCCCAGGACTTCAAGAATCTTCATGGTTATTCTCAACTTTGTATCTGTTATAGTTCCTGAGATCTCAGCGTTTATACGGACGGACAGACGGACATGGCTCAATCGACTTCGCTATTGTTCCTGATCAAGAATATATATACTTTATAGGGTCGCAAACGCTTCCTTCTATCTGTTAGATACTTTTCAACGAATCTAGAATACCCTTTTACTCTACGAGTAACGGGTATAAAAACTTAAAAATACAACAATATTGCACATAATTTTCCCTGCAAGATCTGTTTTTAATTAACAAGATTTAGTTAACAAAGAAATACAAAATAAACACATTAGCTATAGCGAGTAGTGAAATTTATTCTTGCCCTATAATTTTGTTCCGTGTAACGGCGCATCGATATTTCGCCTAATACTTCAGTGACTCTTTTTTCTCACTGTGTAGTTAATGTAAAAATTTATGCAACGGTGCATACATTGTCGCCCTGCAGACATTGTTTTGTTTTTATTGCTCCGCTTATTCGAAGGAAATACGATCCCAAGGCCCTCCGACTTTGTTTTGTTTGTGCAGCGCTTTTGCATACGCGCGCAAAATTCCGTGCAGTTAAATTCAGCTGCCCGTGGGCGGGCATAAAAGAGATAATAAATAAGGCAAATATATGAATTTTTCTTTCAGCGATTTGGGATTCTTTATTGGTAAAACTCTTTATACCTTCACATGAGCTCCCCGTTCCTCCAATATAGGGAGAATAGACAATACTCAAGTGTCTCGGGGTCTGAGAGTGACGAACAAGGTAAAATTTCACCCGTAAGTTGCAGCTCCCCAGCTCCCCCCTACAAACATGGATCCCGAACAGCTCCGGCCCTTGCAGAACAGGCCGTCCAAAACCAGCTCACAGAGCAAGCACTTAGGCAACGAATTGAGGAGTTGGCCGGGCGAGTAGCGGCAGCTCCCGACACTACCAAGCGGTCATAATCATTAGGAGTAAGGTTAGGGGTCCCGCTGATGCCGTGCTATCTTCGTTTGGCACTGTGCTGAACTTCGACGCGATTAGAAGTCGCTTGGACTTCACGTACAGTGACAAGCGACCGATGCATGTCATTGAGCAAGAGTTGGGCACCCTAAGACAGGGTGGCCTAACCTTGTTACAATACTATGATGAGGTCGAGAAGAAGATCACCTTATTAACAAACAAGGTCAACATGTCTTACGACGCAGCTATGGCCAAAGTATTGTGCGACAAATTCCGTGAGGATGCTTTGCGAGTGTTCATCTCCGGGCTCAAACGCAGCCTTACAGATGTGCTCTTCTCAGCAAAGCCCAAAGTCATGCCGACGGCTCTCGCCTTGGCACAAGAAGTTGAATCCAATAATGAGAGGTACATCTTCGCAACAACGTTTGCAAGAAGTCAAGAGGATAAGGATCGTAGGCCAGCTCACAAGACGCCAGAACGTCAGCAGGCAAAGATCCCCTCTCAGCCAGGCCAACAATTTGGCACCAACAAAAACCCGCACTTTAGTAGGCAACACAAGGCGCAGGTTCATTCCGAACCATGCAATAAGAGGCCCCAACAGGAACCTATGGATGTTGACCCATCCTGTTCTAGGATGTTACCCCCAGCACCAGCTTACCAGAATAGGATGACAGCTACGTCTGACCGAACGAACATACAAAAGAACCAAAGGGTTAACCACATGACTCAGGAACAGGCAGGAAAAAATTATGCCATCGTAGCCTCCAGTGCAGCATCGAAAATCGAAGATTCTATTGAGGAATACGATTCAGATGCAATACATTTTTTAGATCAAACTCCCTGCTACCCTACCTCAGACGGAGAGTAGCGGGGAACGTTAAAAAATTCCTTGTAGACACGGGCGCCTCTAAAAGCTGTATTAAGCCTTTCAAGGGGCTAAAAGGCGTCCGTCCAGTAGAAGCCCCTTTCAGCATCCAATCAATCCATGGCACATCTCACATAGCGGAGAAATGCTTCGTCTCAATTTTTAACATTACGGCCACATTCTTTGTTCTACCGGACTTAGCATCGTTCGACGGTAATCGGTTTCGACCTGTTAAAACAGGCCGGAGCATCGCTTTGCTTAGAAACTGGGATTCTCAAATGGGGTACGGAAGTCGAAAAACTTTCCTTCCACACCTGCACTACTAACGTAGATTGCTCTAGTGCACTCTCTTTCATTAGAGACACCTTCATGAAAATGTTAAAGAACAGAAAAAAGGACCCTAACGAGGCTCTGCCATATAACAGAGAATGAAGAGCCCATTTATGCCAAATTGTGGGGGCGGCTGATTTTGTGAATAAAGAAATTCAAAATCTTTTAAACAATGGCATAATCAGTGTCTCCATACAACAATCCAATATGGATAGTAGACAAGAAGGGCACTGATGAAGCAGGTAACAAGAACATGCGACTAGTAATCGACTTTCGCAAACTTAATGAAAGAACGGTGTCTGACAAATACCCCATTCCAAATATCTCTATGATATTGGGGAATTTGGGCAAGGCCAGATATTTCACGACACTGGACCTTAAATCGTGCTACCACCAGATCATGCTTGCGGAACGTGATCGGGAAAAAACTTCCTTTTCGGTAAACGCCTGAAAAATGCAGCCAGCATATTTCAGAGGACGATTGATGACATTTTTTTTTTGCGCGAACAAATCGGCAAATTTTGTTACGTATACGTGGATGATGTGAATATTTTTTCAGAAAGCGAAGAATCCCGCGTCACACATGTAGATTGGGTACTAAAAAGTCTTTATGAAGCCAACATGAGGGTGTCAGTAGAAAAATTGCGCTTCTTTAAAAAAAGCGTACATTTTCTGGGATTCATAGTCACCAGTAGCGGTGCAACAACCGACCCAGAGAAGGTCAAAGCCATTCAAGACTTCCCGGAACCAAAATCCGTGTTTAAAGTCAGATTATAGATGTTTCATAAAGGACTTCGCAGCAATCACAAGACCCATCTCAGACATCTTAAAGGGCGAAAACGGAAATGTTAGTTAGTCACGAAACATTTCGGTACAATTCTCTGAAACACAGCAACAAACCTTTCAGAAATTGCGAAACATCTTGGCATCCGAAGACGTGATGCTGAGATACCCAGATTACAAAAAGGCGTTCGATCTAACGACGGACGCCTCGGCCTATGGTATCGGCGCAGTCCTATCTCAAGAAGGACGCCCCATAACAATGATTTCGAGAACATTAAGAGATAGAGAAATCAATTATACCACCAATAAGTGGGAGTTATTGGCCATTGTATGGGCTTTGGCCAAGCTACGGCCCTACTTATATGCCGTTAAAGATATAAATATCTTTACCGATCACCAGCCATTAACCTTTGCAGTATCGGAATCAAATCAGATTACTCTAGAAGAGGCATGCTTTCCGTTAAAGCGCAGCTTCCTACTCTTCGGAAACAAGAGACGACACGCGGTCAACTTTTCCTACAAAGAGGCATTACTGGATGAGCTCGCAGACATTATTGTTGCTAAAGGCGTCATTCATTGCGATCTGCACACGCTAGCGATGATACAGGATGATTTGGTCCGGCAATTCCCAGCCACCAAATTCTGGCACTGTAAAAACCGTGTAACGGATAATTTCGCAGCCACGGAGAGGCGCGAAATCGTGACTGCCGAACATAATAGGGCACACAGATCGGCACAGGAAAACGTCAAACAAGTACTCTCCGAGTACTATTTTCCCAAAATGGCCAAACTAGCCAATGAAACCGTTCAAAACTGCAAAACCAGCGCGAGGCCAAATATGATAGGCATCCTAAGAAACAGGAAATCGGCGAGTCACCGATCCCTCCCTGTGCAGGGGAGATGTTACATATTGATATGTTCTCAACGGACAGAAAATACTTCCTAACATGCATCGATAAGTTCTCAAAGTTCGCAGTCGTGCAGCCTATCCCCTCTAGAACGATTGAAGACCTCAAGCCTGCACTGTTACAGTTAATGAATTATTTCCCAAAGGCCAATACGATCTATTGTGACAATGAACCGTCATTGAATTCACATACAATCTCAGCCATGTTGACTAACCACTTTGGAGTTAATATCGCAAATGCACCACCCTTACACAGTGTATCGAACGGCCAGGTGGAACGCTTTCACAGCACTCTGGCAGAACTCGGCAGTTGCCTTAAAATTGACAAAGGAATCAGCGACACTGTTGAGCTTATTTTACTGACCACTGCCAGTTATAACAAGTCTATTCATTCGGTCATCGGCCAGCTGATGTGTTTCAGACTCAAACGGACAATCCGCAGTATGAAGTACAAGATAGAATAAAAAACCCACAAGAAAAGCTCAGAAATAGGGAAAATGCGTCTCGTCAGAATAGGGTCTTCGACGTTGGTGAAAAAGTATTGGTAAAATCCAACAGAAGGCTAGGGAATAAACTCACACCCTTATGTGAGGAAAGAGCTGTAGAAACAGACCTGGGGACCACGGTCCTCATTAAGGGGAGGATGGACCACAAGGACAATCTTAGATGATAAAATCAAACAATGTCCTTTACTTTTTTAATTCATTTTTTATTACACCTTTTTTATCACACTTGTAAGCCACTTGGCATAATTCATTACTAACATAACTATAAGTTTCATAGCCATTGGCATAGTTTGTTTTAAGTTTATTTCGGTGGTGGTGGAAACCTCTTTATGAGCAAAAAAATAGCTAACGTTTAATCCCAAAGGTTCGGACCAATACTTTGTCTATTCATATCCTTGGCGTCGGCTCGCATTACTGATTATTCGCAGGCCAAGTACATTCCCATCGTTAATGGTGAAGTCCTAGTATGGGAAGAGTTCGCATTCGTCACACACACAGCGAACCTCTCAGAATATGCGCGCGTGATAGAGGAGACGAGCAGCATGATCGACATGTTTCCGCATGAAGAAGCTTCTAAGCGTGGATACCGCTCACCTCCAAGATTTGTTAGAGTCGTTGGGCGTTCATCACAGAGTAGCTAGGAGTTTGAACTTTTTAGGATCAGTGCTAAAGGTCGTAGCAGGGACACCGGATGCCGGTGACTTAGAAAAAATCAGATTCGCTGAAATGAAGTTAGTTGAGTCGAGCAATAGACAAATTCAAATCAATACTAAAATTCAAAACCAAATTAATCAACTAACCTCTACCGTCAATTTAATTTTGAGATCAGCCAAAAACTCACAGATAGATACTGGACATTTATATGAGACACTACTTGCTAGAAACAGTATGTTAATGACAGAATTACAGAATTTGATACTTGCAATAATAATAACCCTTGCTAAAATTAATGTTGTTAGTCCGAATATTTTAGATCACGAAGACTTAAAATGAGTTTGGCTAGAGGAACCCACCAACACACCCATTGGGGATCTTTTGTCTGTCTCGTCCGTAAAGATTCTGCAGTCCGCTAACATATTACATTTCATTATAAAATTTCCTAAAATTAAACTAGCCTGTAAGAAAATAACAATTTTCCCGGTCGCCCATGGTGACACGATTTTGCAGATAAAAGATAACGTCATCGCGGAATGCAATGGAGAAATTCACGCTATTAAGAACTGCTCCGTATCACCAGGAGCTACGTTCTGCCGTTTGGCAACAGAGAGTTCATGTGCGAAAGAACTGCATGCAGGTGGGGTATCGCACTGCCGAATACAAGACAGCGATCTTCAACCAATAACATATGTGGACGAAGGGATCGTAATTATCAACGACCGAGCAGCCAAAGTCCGAGTGGACAGTGGGGCGGAAGTCTGGATACATGGCACACATCTCGTCACCTTTGAAAAACAAGCTACGATAAACGACACCCTTTTCAGCAATCATGCTAACACTCAGAAGAGAGCTCCAGGGGCAGCCAGCTTCCCTCTGTTGAACATCACCGCCAACCAGGATGTCCTCAGCCTCCCGTATCTTCACCGCTTGAGTGAAAGAAATTTGGAGTTCATCAAGGAGTTCAGAGAAGAAATCGTCGACCACCAGACGCATCTCGCAGTAATTATTGCAGAAGCAATATGCTTACTGGCTTACTGGGGCAAAAAGATCTGCGATCCAGTTAGAAGAAGTGAAGAAGTGACTACGAACAGCCGAGGGCGGCCTTGACTTAGAGGGGGGAGTAGTTAACTGTGGTCAGCAAGACCAGAGTCGTTGATCATAGTTACGTTAACATTGTCGCGGCGGCCAAACTGCCGACCAAGCAATGGGCCGGAAGCTCGTGCACAGACGGCAAACACAGCATATTTGCGTGGAATATTCCCTGGAGTCAGTTCCATTCAAGAAGCTGAATAAAGAGCACAAGCTCACTCATATTCCGGCATCCTTTACGGAGACGGCTGCGAGGGAATCACCTAGAAGGAAGATACTCACCGAGTGGACTTCGTGGGAGAAAAACATTAGTTTCTATACCTTATCTTGATTTCAATATATTCCTCCGCTCCCTCTCACTTCTTATAGTGTGCATATCTAAAACGTATCTTGTTTTTATTCTTTTTTTCTGTTCTCGCACAGTCGGCTTTTTTCGATTAAATAGAGCTTGAAAATATATTATATGTCATTATGTCAGAAATTGTCTGCTATTTAAAATCTTGTAACTAAATAATTACAACTAACCAGCCGAGCGTTTTGTGTTGGCTTTGTGATAATGTGGTTCATGCCAAATGTGCCAATTTCAGTGCCACCGTATCGGACGTTTTGGCCCGACTCAAAGGGAAATGAGATCTTTTATGCGGCAGACAAAAAATGGTTTTCGTGAGGTGCTCGGCGCTTTTCTTAAAGCCAGCGATTTGCTCACGGCGCTGGACACCCAATTTAATAATGTCCAATTGTTAAATGAGTCTCCAAATCGTAAAAAATCAAACTCTTGTGCATCGCAGATCACTAGTTCTCTTCTCCCTCCCACTTCTTACCTTTAGATCAGTGTCGCCGCAGCAGTTTGGAACGCCTATGGCCATCACTCCGGTGAGTACGAAAAATTCGACATCCGAATTTTCTGGACATGATGGTAGGAAATCGTTAGATTGTTTGTCTGCTTCAAGGCTCCCGGCTCCTACAGAGCCAATTTCCATTAACACCTTCTCACATCATCTCATGACCCTGGAACAAATTAACCATGTTAAAAACTCTTTGGGTCGGTTACCCGATCTATGCTTTATCTCAGATTCGGACTCCGTATTTATATCTATCTTACACGCCCTGAAGATCTTTATCATCCCACTCTGGAGCTGGCGATCGATGCTGGACTGAGCCTACTAGGGCTGTCAAAAAGGTTCGATGTTTTAGCATGTCTGACTTTCTTAAACTTAATATTCTTATCTCTGATTTTGACTGGTCCGATCTCTACGCATGCAATGATATGACTTCAGCTTTCAACATATTCTACCATGCACTAAACCTAATTTTTGATATATGTGTTCCGATGAGGTACCCGCCCAGGGACAACCCTCCTTGGTATACCAAGGGCTTAAGCACCATAAAAAATATAAAGTTCAGGCTTCAGAACAAATACTTAAAAACTAAAACTTCGCTTAGTTACTCTCAATACTTCATTGCTCAGTCAAATTTTACCGTGTTATACAAATTATTTAGCTCGTTGTAGGACCCAATTTACCCAGGATCCGGAACAGTTTTATAATCAGCACTAACGTTTGAAAACTCAACGGCGAGAACTGATCAGGCAATAGCCGATATGTTCGCCAAGTTTTTTCAAACCACATATTCACCTTCGACAACCGCTAGGCAGCCTTATGTCTACGGTGTTCCGCAGTCGAAGGATCTTAAGGATCTTCAGAATATTAAGCCGACCTACTCTCCGGGCCACGACGGCGTTCCCGGCTATGTGCTTAGGTACTGCGCGTCTTCCATTTGTAATCCTCTTCTCAAACTGTTTAACCTCTCGCTTGAAACGACTACGTTTCCCCTATTTGGAAGGAATCTGTCATCATTCCTTTACACAAGAAAAGGAAAACTTCGGATGCTGGTAATTATAGAGGTATCTCTAAATTATTAGCAATTCCTAAACTCTTTGAGAAAATTATTGTGCCATTGTGCCATTTGCAACACCAGTGTAGATCAGTAATATCTCCATATCAACATGGTTTTATGACTCGACGGTCTACAACAACAAACTTACTTGAATTTACCTCTTATGCCATCACTGGGTTCCGAAAAAGTCTTCAGACAGATGTCTGACTATAGTAAAGCATTTGACTCTGTAAATCACTCACTTTTAGTTCATAAACTTGACTTAATCGGATTCCCATGCGATCTTCTTAGGTGGGTTGAAAGTTATCTGACTGGTAGAACGCAACGTGTTTTATTTAAAGATATCTTGTCTGGTCCGATTTATGCTTCATCCGGTGTCCCTCAGGGAAGCCATTTAGGTCCTCTATTTTAAACATTATTCATAAATGACCTTCCAAGCGCTTTTACAAATTCTTTTATATTAATGTACGCAGATGATGTGAAACTTTGTGTTCAATATAAAGATGCGTGCTACCAGAGAAAACTACAATCTGACCTTAACAACTTTTAATTTTGGTGCTCTGCAAACTTACTAAATCTTAACGGCTCTAAGTGTAAAATAATGACCTTCAGTCGCTCTAAGCCGTTAATATCCACTTATACACTTTGTGGTGTAACCCTAGATAGAATTAAGCTAGTAGACGACTTAGGTGTCCTATATTTTCCATGGTTAACAAAGCCAGAAGTGTGTTAGGTTTTATAAAAAGATGGTCAAAATATTTTAATGACCCTTACGAAACCAAAACTTTATTTGTCTATCTCGTTCGTCCGATCTTAGAGTATGGATCTTGCGTCTGGTAAGCGGTCCACCAAGACCGTATAGAATCAATCCAATAAAGCTTTCTCTTATTTGCTCTTCGTGGCCAAAATTGGGATGCAAACTTACATCTTCCCTCCTATAAAAGCAGACTATTACTAATAAACTTACCGACCATTGCTAACCGTAGGACAATGCTTGGCGTTGTTTTTATTAACAGGCGTTGTTTTTATTAACAATCTTATTAGTGGGGACATTGATAGCCAAGACCTAATAGGTCGCTTAAACATCAATGTGCACGCTAGGCCCACTAGAAACTATATTCCCTTATCCTTGGGACATTGCAGCTCGAACTTTGCCCTTCATGAACCATTTATGGTTAAAATGTTCGAGTTACAATACCACTTTACATCCAATACTTCTCCTACTAACGTAAAAATTGTTTTACTAAACCACTTAGCACATATTTAATTTATTTATTTATTTAATTTTCCACTCGGTACTATCCCCGTGTTCCGAGCCGTACGATAGACAGCAGCGCCCCTCGGACGGTTGGGCGGGAGGTGGTATACCAAGGGCTTAAGCACCATAAAAAATATAAAGTTCAGGCTTCAGAACAAATACTTAAAAACTAAAACTTCGCTTAGTTACTCTCAATACTTCATTGCTCAGTCAAATTTTACCGTGTTATACAAATTATTTAGCTCGTTGTAGGACCCAATTTACCCAGGATCCGGAACAGTTTTATAATCAGCACTAACGTTTGAAAACTCAACGGCGAGAACTGATCAGGCAATAGCCGATATGTTCGCCAAGTTTTTTCAAACCACATATTCACCTTCGACAACCGCTAGGCAGCCTTATGTCTACGGTGTTCCGCAGTCGAAGGATCTTAAGGATCTTCAGAATATTAAGCCGACCTACTCTCCGGGCCACGACGGCGTTCCCGGCTATGTGCTTAGGTACTGCGCGTCTTCCATTTGTAATCCTCTTCTCAAACTGTTTAACCTCTCGCTTGAAACGACTACGTTTCCCTATTTGGAAGGAATCTGTCATCATTCCTTTACACAAGAAAAGGAAAACTTCGGATGCTGGTAATTATAGAGGTATCTCTAAATTATTAGCAATTCCTAAACTCTTTGAGAAAATTATTGTGCCATTGTGCCATTTGCAACACCAGTGTAGATCAGTAATATCTCCATATCAACATGGTTTTATGACTCGACGGTCTACAACAACAAACTTACTTGAATTTACCTCTTATGCCATCACTGGGTTCCGAAAAAGTCTTCAGACAGATGTCTGACTATAGTAAAGCATTTGACTCTGTAAATCACTCACTTTTAGTTCATAAACTTGACTTAATCGGATTCCCATGCGATCTTCTTAGGTGGGTTGAAAGTTATCTGACTGGTAGAACGCAACGTGTTTTATTTAAAGATATCTTGTCTGGTCCGATTTATGCTTCATCCGGTGTCCCTCAGGGAAGCCATTTAGGTCCTCTATTTTAAACATTATTCATAAATGACCTTCCAAGCGCTTTTACAAATTCTTTTATATTAATGTACGCAGATGATGTGAAACTTTGTGTTCAATATAAAGATGCGTGCTACCAGAGAAAACTACAATCTGACCTTAACAACTTTTAATTTTGGTGCTCTGCAAACTTACTAAATCTTAACGGCTCTAAGTGTAAAATAATGACCTTCAGTCGCTCTAAGCCGTTAATATCCACTTATACACTTTGTGGTGTAATCCTAGATAGAATTAAGCTAGTAGACGACTTAGGTGTCCTATATTTTCCATGGTTAACAAAGCCAGAAGTGTGTTAGGTTTTATAAAAAAGATGGTCAAAATATTTTAATGACCCTTACGAAACCAAAACTTTATTTGTCTATCTCGTTCGTCCGATCTTAGAGTATGGATCTTGCGTCTGGTAAGCGGTCCACCAAGACCGTATAGAATCAATCCAATAAAGCTTTCTCTTATTTGCTCTTCGTGGCCAAAATTGGGATGCAAACTTACATCTTCCCTCCTATAAAAGCAGACTATTACTAATAAACTTACCGACCATTGCTAACCGTAGGACAATGCTTGGCGTTGTTTTTATTAACAGGCGTTGTTTTTATTAACAATGTTATTAGTGGGGACATTGATAGCCAAGACCTAATAGGTCGCTTAAACATCAATGTGCACGCTAGGCCCACTAGAAACTATATTCCCTTATCCTTGGGACATTGCAGCTCGAACTTTGCCCTTCATGAACCATTTATGGTTAAAATGTTCGAGTTACAATACCACTTTACATCCAATACTTCTCCTACTAACGTAAAAATTGTTTTACTAAACCACTTAGCACATATTTAATTTATTTATTTATTTAATTTTCCACTCGGTACTATCCCCGTGTTCCGAGCCGTACGATAGACAGCAGCGCCCCTCGGACGGTTGGGCGGGAGGTGGGTAGCCCGTTAAGCAACGGGAATCGCGAAAAAAATTTCAAAATGAAGTGAATGCAAATAGATATGTTTCATTTATTTGGAACTACTTTTAAAAAAATGTAGAATGTTGTATGCATTGTTTAAAGCACAAACACCACTTTTGAAATGATTTTTACAATAGGGAAATCTGTATCCTCTTAACCGGTTTAATGACGGACAATGTATATCCTCGACATTAATCAATTGGTGGTTTCCAAAAAATGATTGGAGAAAACGTTTCTTTTCCATTCCCTTACAGATAATTTGTTTTCCAATAATTATTGCCTTAAGATATCGTCGCGTTTGCGCAAAACTTTCGCCTCTATCGTTCCAACAAATTTTATGATGATTTTTTGTTAACCAGCTTGCAGTGGTTTGAGGTTTTGTATTTAATAAAGTGAAATCATATGGTGGTTCTATAATAAAACTATTATTCAAGTTTGGTTCTTTTTCAATAGTAGTTGAAATTTCTTCAAGAATAAATTTATTGTTATTGTCAAAGAAACCTTGAATATCAATTGATATAATATCTTTAATCATTTTTTAACAATATCAAACAACTCGTTGTACTAATTCGTTTAATAGATTATATTCGACTAATCGATCGTGTATGAGTTGGCAATAAGCTTGGGTATTTTCGTCACTCGGTGTTTTCAGTTCATTTGAAATTCTCACATCAATAGGACCAGATTTTACTGTTTCATTTTGATATGATAGATCAATTACGACAATTGGAGCTTTCATTTTAAATTCCGATGGTGTTAAAAATGGTTGTGACTCACGATTGGTAAGCAAACTGATTCTTATTGAAGCCGACATTTAAATTATCATATGGGTATGAGTCAGAATTTAAATGAACCTTCAAGTTTGATAATTTATGTGTGACAAGTTTTCCGTTCAGTGTAAATCCGATTTTTGCAAACCTAGGTCTCTCCCGATTTGCTGAAAGTTTAAGTTTGTTCCGTGTCCTAATTTTGGGTTAACATCGGAGTCCCAACTACGAAATGCAATAGGTAGGTTTACACCACTTTTAATAATATCATACACCTTAATTTTTGCAATGTCACTAGGTGTCACATAAGGAATTTTACAACTTATATTGGTCATTTCTAATTAAAATGTTTGTTCCAATCTCTTTTTTTTAAAGACATCATCTAGTTTTTTAGTTAGCATTAGCACAAGTTCATGTTTACAATTCAACAAAACCTTTTTATAATCTTCAGCAAACCACAATAAATTTTTTAACGGGACAGAAAAGTTTAAGTATGCTCTAGTTGAAAAATCATCTCCACCACTCCATCCAGAATTTAACAAATTTTTATCTGTAGTTGTCATACCGACAAATCGAGTTCTATCAATCTCGCATCCATTTATTTCGTACTTGATTTCATCCAAGAAGTAAGCCATACAATTATTTTTAAAAAAAGTTCTAACATTATCAGTTGTAGGACCGACTGTTGTATCTTGTCTAATAATTTTTTTAAAGTTGAGGTAACTTTTATGAGGGAGCACATACAAGTATTGATTTTGGATAGTAATTCGAATTTCATCATTTGTTTCATCAATTGTACATATTAAAATCAATTAATGCACACTCAAAACATCCATTTAATTCAATTGGTGGAAAATAGTTTGTATTTATAAGAGAACTATTTCCATTCAAGGACAATGTCACTGATCTAGACATAATGAAATCTGTTGTTAAGTATGTATTGAAAAGTATGTAACAGGTAGAAGGAAGTGTTTCCGACCCTATAAAGTATATATATTCTTGATCAGGATCAATAGCGAAGTCCGTCTGACCGTCTTTCCGTATGAACGCTAAGATCTCAGGAACTATAAGAGATAGAAAGTTGAGATTAACCATGAAGATTCTTGAGGTCCCTACGCAGCGCAAGTTTACTACAGCATCCTTCCACGCCCACTCACACTCTTTTATGATGCTCCCAATGCAAATTGTTTTTTTCCGATCAATCCGCAACCACTCTAACGCCCACCAAACCCGAAAACCCGAAAATACAAGAATCTCGGAAACTATAAGAGCTGCAAAATTGTGCTTAAGAATAATTATTTAAGAGATGTATTTAATGCCCACAAACTGCGGAAAAGTGTGGCGTCTATAATATTATTATGAATGCCTTCGTTTGACTTTGTATAACTTATTTTTGTTAATATCTATCGATATGTTAACGAATTTTGAAATCGGAATATTATTGCTCTATTTATAAAGAAATTTAGGTTATAAGGCCTGACAATAGGTGGCGCCTTGTAAATTACTCCTAGCAAAATGAATATTTTAAAATTGTGTAAAACAGTAACGGGTATCTTATAGTCGCGGCACTCGACTATAGCGTTTCCTCTTGTTTTTAATCTAATTTTATACCAAATCTAATAACTTTTTTAAATCAAAATAAATTGATCAAAAGCTTTTATATATTTCTTCCATTATGCATATCGTTATCTTTACTTATAAGCAAGAATCCAAATTTATCCTCCCAACATTTCTTACAAATTTCCACGAATGCGTCGTACTCCATATCTGTATTACTATAATGTCTATATATATGTCGCATATTTAAGGTTTAGGTATATGGGTATATGTTTGACATAAATAAAAGGAATCAATATTCTTATGACGACCCATACAAAATTAAGATCTTATGTTCTCTTTTTTTTCAAAAGCTACATCATCAAATATCATAATAGAATTATTTTTTGCTTCACTGGGGTCTAATACACCATCGATATGAGAGAAAGTATGACATCCCATTCCTTTAATAGGTTTTATTAATTTTTCCAAGTACTCATATTTATGTTGATATAAACTCTTAGAAAACACGTAAATATTTTCGAATTTTAATCCGTTTGGACTCCCTATCAAACTGAGCATAATGTTGGTTTTACCACAATTTGAAGATCTAACAAAAAGAGCTCTTATTGTATTAGGTAAGAGAGAACTATGTCGTGGGGGTTGTTTTTTCTCGTTTTCATCGTTGATATTTCTAACGATAAATTTTTGTTTTTGACTTTTTAAACGCATTCTTAAAGCTTATGTACCTCATTCGATGAGAAATCTTTTATGATTAAACATCAATATAATTGGGGAAGCGTTTTTATAATCGATTCATTAGTGTTTTCAATTGTAAACGAGGTGGTGGGATAAATAAACTGGATGAGGCTTGTGAAGAACACGATATAGCATATTCCCATAAAAAGGATTTACATGAACGTCACATTGCAGACTTTATATTAATTGACAAAAGCAACAGCATATTTGGAGACCAACATTATGAAAGCAAAGAAAAAATTTGGAATAGGAATATTAAAAACAAAAAAGAAATTTAAAGGTAAGACGACGAGGAAAAAAGTAAAGATTACGAATCTGTCGACTGTTATTAACGCTGCTACTAAAACATTAAAAAAAAAGCCATTGGACATTATAAGTGCAATTAAAATTGTGGTATAGTAAACCTAGATGATTCACAATCAAGTGGTACACATTGGGCCGCAAATAACAAAAATAAAAATGACATACATTATTTTGATAGTTTCGGAAATCTACAAGGAGGGGAAGACCTAAGAAAACTTGTAAGTCAAAGTATTAATCATCGACTTGCAAAAATTTCAAATCATGAAAATAAAATAGAGGTCTATAACAAGAGAGAAGATAGTACTGATCAAATATTTGAGAAAGTTCTTGAAAAGATAAAAGTTATTGAGGACTATATTTTTAAGTATGCAACAAAACTGACAGCGATACCAAAAAAGACAACAATTGAAATAGGAGGTGTAGCCTTTACACCTATTCGAAGAATATGATTAATCGAGCAATTTTAAACGAGTTGCACGGACCGTCTTTCAAACATTTTCATCGAAGACGAGTCATTATGAAGGAAATGGGGGGTTATTCAACATCTAACAGGGGTTATCGATACTTATTAAATGTAATTGATACGTTTTCTAAATTTGCTTGGGGTGAAGCTCTACAATCAAAAAATGCCAGTGATGATTCCCAAACAATGGAGAAAATCTTAAAATTAGGTCATGGAACACGAAAAAATTTACAAACAGATGATGGAAAAGAGTTTTTTAATACAAAATTTAAACAATTAATGAAACGTCGAAATTCGACGTTCAGCACTCTTAAGGCATCAATTGTCGAGCGTTTCAATAAAACACTCAAAGAGTTTGAGTTTAGTTTCAATGGGAAATATAAGTGGATAGATATTTACAAAAATTTGATATTTGAATATAATAATAGGGTAAATAGAACCATACAAATGAGCCCAATCAGTGTCAACACAACTAATGAAAAACAAATATTACAAGACTCATATAATCGCATAAAGATATATGTTGAGAGTAAACTACAAAATGGCGATCACGTTCGTATCAGCAAGTATAAACATGTGTTTGAAAATGGGTATACACTGAATAATACTACAGAAATCTTTAAAATTAGAAGAGTCAAAAATACAATCCCAAAACATACTTACTTGAAGATTATAAAGGTAATCCGATTCAGAGTGGGTTTTATAAAGAAAAACTGAAAAAGACTGAATTTCCGAACACATTTCTAGTTGAGAAAATTTTAAAGCGAAGAGGTGATAAAGTTTTGGTAAAAAAGCTTGGTTTTCCAATGGACGAAGCCAGCTGGGTAAATAAAGATGAAATTTTATAGTACAAATACCAAATTAAAAGACAATGTAATATTCAAGTTTTATTTTTGTTTTATTATTATTAATTTTGTTTTTTCTTATTATAACATATAAATAAATTTAATAAATATATTTACATATGTATAAATATACAATTTTATAATGTGTATACTAACAATTTTAATAAAATATTATATGTTTTTTACAATTTATTTTTGTTTTACTTATATTTACCACAATCTCGATCAAAATAAAACATTTTCAATTGAATTGACTTATAAAATAATTCTTGATAGAATATATAGAATATATTTTCAAGTTCTAAGAAATTAATACTATCCACAATGTCCTTTTCCATTAACCTTTTATGTTTTATTGATGGTGTACCATGATCATTGTGATTTAACATTGCAAACTCTGTTTTATTATGTTTTCGTTTTCTTTTACTATCATTAGCACAAAGCACATTCTTATATACCCTATTTGTTGATATTTTGTGTGCCCTTGATCTAAACATTGTCCTACTACCATATAGTGGAGTTCCAGTGAGTAATACATTTTTATAATGATCCATAGTTAAATTTCTGGAACACCTTTTGATTTATTAACAGAGTTTTCAGCTTCATCTATTTTATAACTATAAACTTTGGAGCATAGACCTATAAATTCACTCATTGGTTTTCCATTCAACTCATCTTTAAAATATCCTAACCACTTTTTCTAAACTTTTTTAAAATTATATAAATCGATTCTTCTATCTGAATAATCGGATGTTTCAAATTTTGATTCAATATCACCACGAATATCCTTATAAAAATCATCAGTTTTTATAGTATACATAAATGAGTCTGTATCCATGTAATTTAAAATTAAATTTTCTTGAAATTTGGGTTTTATGTATTGGTAATGAAAATCATACATTTTCCACTTTGATAAGTCCAATACAGCAAAACCCAAATACATTGGCTTATCAAATATCGCAGAAAGTTTTTTCATTTGGATGGCATAGAACTCGTCATTTATTTTAGTTGCACTATGAAAATTGAATTTTGAAATTACATTGTTAGCACATTGTTTTTTCCGACCGATTTTGTGAACATCTGTAGACTCCAATGTATTTAACCTTTACACGTTTTTCAGGATTTTCCATAGTTTTCCCGAGTTGTTCGTTAATTTAAAAAAATCTTTTTCAAATTTATTCTTGGCATTTCTGTCTATGTAAAGTATTTAAGTCAACATAAGTCTTTAGCCAAGGTTTTTGCAAAAATCGAACCCCTCTATGAATTTTTATTTAATATTAACCCATTTTGTATGCATTGCTGCAAATTTCTATAATGGATTACATAATTTGTTTTGTTCCCGAGGTCAGCTATTAATTTTTTAACTTTATCCTCTTTAGATGCTCTTTAGACTGTTTGACGGACAAAACGGAAGATCATTATGTGTATCAAGAAGGCGATAGGGGTAAATTAGGTCTACTTCCAAAAAATATCCATACTCACTATCAATAGATATGTTATGTACTCGTATATCAAAATTTTTTAAGTCATTAGGGGACAACCATTCAAAGCCTTTATATGGAAGAGGTTGTGACATTGCCCAACCATATAAATTGTTTGCATCCAAATACATTAAAAATGATGATTCCTTTGTTGGATCAAAATCTGTTAAGTATTTGTTATTTGCCTTTGTATATCTATGGCAACATTGTACTAAGCCCCCTCGAATGCTATTTTGAATAAATCTATACATATCGATATCTACTAATAACTCAAGTTGAATATTTGTGGTCTTTAACATGGCTGCCTAAAATAGACCTGGTATAGTCAAATTTTCAAATATATCAGTCAATAGGAAAACATCAGTTTTGAAATACAACTCTAGGTAATCCTTTAGACTTGAACAAGAAAATTGTGACCAAACATTAGGTGCGTGTTCATAATCATCTTGAGAGCATTCCTTTTCTGTCAAGTTACTGTAGAATGCTGCTCTTGATGGTAGGGAAGTTTCCTCAAGTCGACTAGCTGAATCTAAATATTTATATGGAAAAATACCCTTTTTACGCATTAGCCTGAATTCTATTTCATTTTTAAAAAATGTTTTATTGTATTTAACTGATCATCAATTAAATTAGAAGCAAGGGTATCTAAACTTGATGGCATAAATCTGAATGTGTCAAGAAATCTAATTTCAAAATTTTTTCCATTTAAAGTTTTTACGGTTTTGGACACCAAAATATATTGTTCTTTATTTACTGCGATTGCAGCAACACTACCAGGAATTTTAGCCAAGCCTTCAATAAATAAATGACAATCATACTTAGAAAAAGTATGGAAAAACACTGGTATAAATTTACATAGTCTATACCCCAAGTTACATGTAGAATGTGCTGCACCCCTAAATAAACCTGTTAAATGGCAATGATCCCTAATTCTTCATTTAATAATATTTTTTTACATATATGACAATTTAATGAATCCTGAAACTCAAACTCATCTTCAGGAGTCATTATGATTGGTTTAACTTTATACAAGTACTCATCATTCAGTTTTGATAAATCTTGTACACGAGAGTCTACAAAATTTGATCCTGCATTACTACCTGTTTTTATTACAAATTTATCTAGCTTAGAATCAAAGGCACACTTAATATAATAGGCATAAGCTATAGGCATATGAGAGTTGTTATTAAATAATTTCGAGCTTACTTCATTATTTATGGGCTCCAGTACACATTCAAAGTCGGCGTACACGACGAACGGAACCTCAAGCTGCAATACCGCATATAAACTCCAGAGTTCGCTTGTGTAATTCCGGCAGCCTGGAGACTTTTCCGGTACAAACAGTTTTATGTCTTAGAGCAGCATCTTCAGATCCAGAGAAATTTAAGCAAACATTACACTGCCATTGTGATCTGTTCTGAGACCCGTTTTGCCTTGTTAATAATCTATAAAACAATTCATTTTTATTTAGTATGTTTATTTTTAAATAAATATATAAATATATATATATATATATATATATATATATATACATATGATACATACCTTGAAATTTTTTTAATGAACATATAATGTCCATTTCCGCCATCTTCCAAAAACAGTATGTTAACGTGACATGGTTTCTCAATCTCCGATAGAAACAGCGGCCCAGTTATTTGTTTGGTATCTTCATTATACCCAAAGATGTTTATGCTCATGTAGAGATTATTCTTCAAAAAATGTTTCACACATTGTATTTCCATAGGGAAATTTAGATTGGTGAAATCCAATATTAATCCATTGTTCAAGTATATTTTTTCATTGGATATATCAACGTTATAGGAAATACATCTTTGCGGGTTTTTAACATTTATTAAAGCCGATATCAAGGCCCATTTGAAACAGTATGCATAATTTTCATTACATACATTAATAATAGCTTTCTTCGAAGCTAAGTATTTTGGTAGCGGGATATACGATGAGCCTGATAAAGGTGTATATTGGTTCACATTCATTTCTAGGCGCATTATTTTGATTAATGCCCACCCCCTATCTTTCTCTTGGAATTGAATTGCAATCAAAAAAAAAACAAAAACTCATTTCCAAGAACATCCATCGTTTCTTCTCCAAATGGGAAATCTTCCCATTTGAGTGATTCCAACACTTTTGGAATCGTTTGAAAAGATGACGAGTAGTGTGCAAATACTTCCCTCAGATTTCTGTCTATGATATCTCCCTCGTCTAGAGACATTACATAGTTTAGCTCCGAGTCTTCGATGACCACCACATCGGAATCTTGGTCACCGATTTCAATGTCCGTCAACCATTTTAAAGCCTGAATTGAATCGACGAAATCCACAGATACTACTCTCATGGTGATTTTGGTGAACAATTTGACTGCTCTCCTTTTTATACTTAAAGGGCACACAGATATGTTATACTCCTAGACCTCCCAACAATCCAATTCAGTTTTTCAACTATATTGAAAGTCAGATATCTCAAACACTTTGAAATATGAATAGAAATGTCTAAGAAACATGTTCTCAGAAAACAATTACTGCAACGTTACACTCCTTGAATCCCTTTCCTCCTTCAGTTAATTGAGTTGGTCCATGCTTACCTAATAACTGTATGCATATGTATTGCCATATTTATTACGGTGAAATATGCAAGCGTTAAGAAACGGCGACTGCAATGCAAACTATTTAGTCTGTGTCCCTTTGTTTAAAGTATTGAAATCTAAAAAATCTGAAATTTTAATAAAAAACTTGAAACATTGACTTATACTTGACTATGCAATTGACAATTTATTATGGTGCGTCCATGAACGTTTATCGGTTCTCCATATCGTGATAAGTATCCGACCCTTTTCACACACATCTGGGGTTCCCACTCAATCATACACACGCACAGACGTAGACGGAGGCCTACATATGTATATAGAAATTGACAGTGTGTTTTGAGAAAATTCAACCCCTTAAGACGTTCCCATTCCCTCTAATTAGGGTCAGGAATACATTTCAATATTCCCAAATTACAGATAGGGGGGGTCGGAAAACTAATCATGACACAATCGTCACATTTTATTACGTCTTTGAACACGTGCACTGATTTTAAAAATTATAATTTATGGGTTTATGATTTCTGTGCCAGAATCCATACTGACTAAAAGGGTGATGGGGAATCCTTATCACAGGAGACGGATAATGGGTCTCGGGGTGGGGGAAACCATGTTTTTATCACTAATGTGACAGCTTAATAGTCCATAAATCTGTGCCAGAACCAGCGAAAACGAACTACTAGTAACTGATAGTGACGTCACTGCCCATGTGAGGCCTTATAACCTTAATTTCTTCATAAATAGCGAAATAATGTTCCGATTTAAAAAATCTTTGGTAAATCTATAACATCAATTTAACATCTATCTATATTAACAGAAATAAGTTATACAAAGTCAAACGAAGGCATTCATGATAATATTATAGACGCCACAGTTTTAGTATGATTGGACGTGGCCGAATGCAACTTTAGTTAAATCTTAGATGAGTGTTACTGCGTATTTATTTCCATTATTAGATTTTGGTAGTTCTTTCTCTTTGCGGAGTTTCGGTTATGGCTAATGGGGTCTTAGTGTGTTTAGTCGTTTTAGAGTTTTGGCATTCATGACATTTCTTTATGTAGTCTTTTATGTCTTTAGACATATTTTTTCAGTAATAGTGTCTCTGGACCTTGGCCACGGTTTTTGTAATGCCTGTATGACAACCTTGTATTGGATCATCATGGAATTTAGACAATATAGCTTTTTTATCTTTATTATTTTTTATTTACATGTTCACACTTCACTTCTCTTTCAAAGCAAACGGTTGTGTTTTTGGCTTTTGCGTCTTCTCGAGCGATTTAATATTTGAATTTATTCCCGAGTCACCTCGTTTTTGCTACTTTTTTGCAAACGTTTATCTACTTGAAAAAACCGTCTTTCGATTCCGCGTCGTGCAGTGCATTTATTGTTATCTATTTGCATAAAGCATTTATTGCAAACAAATATCAACAACTGTGGTCTGTATTCGAACATTTTTTTTTACTTTACTTTGTGCTATTAGTAACGGAACTTTCACCGCTTACCTCTCCAACACAACATCTGTAGATCTCTTTTCCATATCTCCCACCGGCTTGTAGCTCTCGAAAACACACTCTCTCCCTCTCTTATACAACTTGTACTCTCTTATAACGCCTCTCTCTCGCTAACACTCTCTTGCTTACTCTCTTGCCCCTAACTGTTTCTCTCAAACTCCCTTTCTTCTTCCCTATAGTATTTTTCTGCCAGAGTGGCTTACATTTTACTAATTATTTGCCGAAATGTCTGATATTATATGTTGCATTAAAAAATGCAATAAAATTGTGTCGGTTGACCAAGTAAGCGTCCACTGTTGGCTGTGTAATAACATTGCGCACTCCAAGTCTGCAGGGTTTAAGTCAGCCACCATTCCGGATGCTTTGGGTCGTTCGGACTCTGGCTTACACTACGGTTTTTACAGATGTCTTGAGGCTCCGAAGGAAATTAGATCTTTTATGCGGCAGACTAAAAATGGGTTCGGTTAGGTATTGGTTGCTTTTCGAAAAGCTAACGACCTGTTTTCTGCGCTGGACTTTCAGTTCAACAATTTACAACTGTTGAATGAGTCTCCTAAGCGCAAAAAAACGTCTCGTTTGCCGCCGACGGTTACCGCCAGTAATGCAAATAACTCCCTTCTCCCTCCGTCTCCTGTTCAACAGTGTCCTTCATTGTCACCGCTGCAGTCTACCACTCCAATCGTGACGACACCGGTAACAGCCCATATTTCGGATCCCGAAAATGTTGCTAAGGTGCGTAGGCATTTGTCCGATGAGCAGTCCGAGGTAGTCGCATTGGACCCTCACGTGCCAAATGTTCTACAAGCCCAAAAGAATTTACCCTTGACTCACCAGAGGAACTTAGGGTCCGGTTTACCGGCACCCACTGGTAGCGTGGGTAAACCACCCGCCCCGCCAACGCCATTGATTGGTATTCCTCTAGAGAAAGTCATTTTTGTTTCCCGGCTTTTCCCTGATACGTCCGAATCGGACATCTTAGCTTACATTCAAGCAAAACTTAAAGTCGATATTAGGGTGGAAAATATCACTAAGTGTAAGTATTCCTACGCTAGGAACGTGGCATCTTTCAAGATCCGTTTTCCTCCGATGGCTTTTGACGATATCTGTCCGACCAATTTCTGGCCGCAACATATTTTCGTTCAAGAACATCAGCTTAAAACTAAAAAAAAGAAAAAAAGTCGCCCTTTAGGAGTAAAGCTTCCACAAGTAAACGCTCCTCCCAACCTAAAAAACTAACATCATCCATTATTCTTTCGTACCAGAACACAAGAGGCTTACGCTCTAAACTTTCTAATTTGTTCTCGGTAAGCTTCTCGTTTGCATCCCAGGTCATTGTGTTTACCGAAACCTGGCTAACTCCAGAAATTCTTTATTCTGAAGTTTTCCCCAGTAGGTACACAATATATAGGCTTGACCGATCCCTCGGAAATGGTGGTGGAGTCCTAATTTCAGTGGACTCTAATTTCGTTTCCGAGGTGATAAATCTTCAAACTGGAGACTTAGAATTTATCACAGTTAAAATCTCATTGTCTAGGTTAAATTTATATACCACTTGCTCTTATATTCCGCCTAAGTCCGATTCCTTGATTCTTCTCAATGTTATCGGACATGCATCAGCTGGTGGTATTGAGTGATTTCAACCTTCCCCAGGTGGCTTGGTCCATGAACGATAACACCTTAGCTTTAACACCTAGGTTGCATTCTTTAGGTCGTTTGCTCGATCTGTGCTTTCTCTCTGATACGGACGCCGTATCCATATATAGAGCCCCACCTCTCACACAATCCTTATCATCCAACTTTAGATCTTACGATCGATACGGGGCTATGCACTAAGCCTAAGAACAATAACGCTGATAAGAAAATTCGATGTTTTCGTAAAGCCGACTTTAAAAAAATTAATAACTTTATTTCAGAATTTGACTGGTCCGATTTGTACGCATGCACCAATATATCGACTGCTCTAGATATATTTTATAGTACATTAAACCTAATTTTTAATTGCTTTGTTCCGTTGCGGTATCCGGCTATGGCGGATAAACCCCTTGGTATACAAGGCACCTTTCTAATCTAAAAAATATCAAATTAAGATTATTTAAAAAATACTTAAGAACTAAGCAATGACTGTTATGTACATTATTATGGTGGCTTTATGAAACATAGGTCTACCACTACCAATCTTCTGTAACTAACATCCTTCGTGATTACTGGTTTCCAAAAAAAACTTCAGACGGATGTCATTTACACTGACTTCAGTAAAGCATTTGACTCCGTGAATCACGGCCTTCTTTTAGAAGAACTCGATCTTATCGGTTTTCCTACTGATCTCCTGGGTTGGATTAGCAGTTACCTCACAGGTAGAACGCAACGAGTTCTTTTTAAAAATTCAGTGTCTGCTTTAGTCTATGCTTTTTATTCATTAACGACCTTCCCTTGGTTGTTAATGACTCCTTAGTACTTATGTATGCAGATGATGTCAAACTCTGTCTGCAATATACCGATGCCTCCTACAAGGTGAAACTGACCTTAATAATTTTCAAAACTGGTACTCTGCAATCTTATTAAATCTTAAGTGCAAAGCAATGACCTTCTGTCACCTAAGACCTAAAGTTGCCACTTATACTTTGCATGGTGTAGCTCTGGAAAGAATTAATGCAGTTGAAGATCTTGGCATCCTACTCTATGCAAAACTTTAGTTTTCCGACCATATTTCCTCTAATAATAATAAGGCAAGAGGAGTTCTTGGTTTCATTAAAAGGTGGTCGAAGGAATTTAACGACCCCTATGTTACCAAAACACTTTTTATTTCTTTAGTTCGTCCGATTCTGGAATATGGATCATGTATCTGAGACCCCCAGTATGGGGTTGACCAGTGCCTTATTAATTCCATCCAAAAAAATTTTTTAATATTTGCTCTCCGCGGTCTCAACTGGGATCCAAATATACACCTTCGCTCTTATAAAAGTAGATTCTTACTAATCAATTTGCCATCCCTCGCTAATCGTAGGACGATGCTTGGGGTCGTCTTTATCCATAATCTTTTTAAGGGTGAAATTGATAGCCAGGCCCTTCTAGGCTGTTTAAATATCCATGTACCCCTTAGGATTACTAGAAACTATATTCCTCTATCCTTAGAGCATTGTAGTTCGAACTTTGCCCAACATTAACCATTTCGGGTACTATGTTCAAACTACAACGATCTTTATAAAAACCTTCTAAATCTTCTCCTAACACTTTGAAAGTTTCGATACTAATCCATTTAGCACAAAACAAACTTTCCTCGTATCTTTCCTAATCCACTCGGATCTATCCCCGTGATCCGTGCCGTACGTCAGACGGCAGCGCCCCTCGGTCGGTTGGGCGGAAGGTAGGTTGCACGTCAAGCAACGGGAGTCGCGCGAAAAAAAAAAAAAAAAAAAATTTTTCCCGCGCTGCCACTTTGAGTCGGCTGATTTTGTGAATACCGGCCTGCTTTTCACGCTTTTGGAAGAATTGATCTAAGCCAAGGGTTGGTATACAAATCGCTAAGGTCATATCTTGTTGTAATTTTCTTTCCGTGCTTAAATAAATACATATTATTATTTAAATGCAAGGTCACTACTTTACGTACTTTATCATTATTAACGACTTCATATACGTTGGGCTCTGAAGCTTTTTCTTTAGATTGCTTATGCAATTCTTTTTGTTCTTTTCCTGCGCAGGATTTTTGTCTACTTTGGTTTCTGGTAGTGACATTCAGAATATTTAATTGTATATTTTTCAAATCTGCGACTATATAATTATCTTTACCCTTTAGGTACTCTATCGTAAAATTATATTCCTCTAATTCAAGTCTCATTCGTGTTAGTTTGGAACTGGGATTTACCATTGAATATAAGTAAATACGAGTAAGTGCTCTGAGGTCTGATTTGACAGTGAAATGTCTACCATAAATATATGGTCTGAAGTGTGTTATTGCCCAATGAATAGCTGCAAGTTCTTGTTCTGTAGTGCTCTTGTTGCTTTCACCTTTCGTAAAATATCTTAATGCGTAAGCAACTGGAAACTGAAGTCCATTTTTGTTTTGAGTTAGGACTGCTCCACAAGCATATTTGCTAGCATCTGTGATTATGCAAAATTCTTTGCTAAAATCTGGGTATTGCATCAGAGTTGGGTTTTTTAATGCTGACTTAAAATGTTCAAAGGCGTTTTGACATTCTTATGTCCATTCGAATTTTAAATTTTTCCTACATAATCTTGTCATGTAACGTCTGTAATAATTGCAAAATGCAATGAGTCTTCTAGCGCTGTCCACATCATGTGGGACTTGGGTAATTTTTTTTTTGTCGTCGGGCAAGATTCCTTTATCTGTGCATTTATGTCCTTGGAAAGTGACTTCATGCATGAATGGATGTAACTTTAGGTTATGTTGCCTACATTTCTCGAAAAGATCAGTTAAATTCTTGAGCATATGATTTTCGGAGAAACTTATGACTATTAAGTCATCCATATAAAGAAATGCCTGATAAGGTTCTAATCCAGAGAAAGGTATAGTCATCATTCTCTGAAATGAGTTTGGCGCTATTTTTAAACCAAATGGTAATCGCGTGAAGCGATATGAACCATTGTTTGTTGAAAAGGTTGTTATATCGCGTGAACTTTATTCGAATTCATTTTGGTGAAAACCTGACATTAAATTAAAGCATGAGAAATATTTTGCTCTACCTAGTTGATCCAAAATATCGTCGATCCTAAGGAGCGAGATTTATCAGACAAGAGTTTTTTATTAATTTGACGATAGTCAATTACTAATTTTTTATTTTCCGAATTTGAAAGTGGCTTTTTTGGTACTAACAAATGTGGGGTATTATAAGGTGATTCAGAGGGTTCCACTATTTTATTGTTAATGAGTTTTTGGACTTGTTTTTTAATTTCGTCTTGTTGACTATGAGGATTCCTATAATTTTTTATATATACTGGTACATCATCAGTTAATCTTAGTTTTGTTTGTAAAAATTATTGGTAGTGCTCGATTCGCTTTCTAGCCCGAATACATCACTATACTGGGTGCAAAATGATGTGAGTTGTTCATTGAATTGAGGAGAAAAGTTTTTCGAACTTACTTCGTTGTTTTGAAAGTGGTTCATGATGAATATTTTTGATATAAACTATTTGATCTGTATTTGTGGTATTTAGTAGCCTTATATATGCATTCTGGGCTGTTTTGTATCTAATAGAAAAACTAATTCTTTTCCTGTTGCTACGTTTATGAAACTAACGAATGTACTTTGACTGAGATTTATAGTGTGAACTTTGGTGTTTTTTACTGTTGTGTACCTAAAGGCGTCTGGGAGTTTTCCGAATTCGTATGGACAACCCTGACGTTGTTGTTTCGGTTGTCTCTATTATTGCCATTACTATTGTGGTTTCCACCACGGCTGTAACCGCCGTGATTGTTTCCACCACGGTTGTTGTTTCTATAGTAATTGTTGTTATGGATATTATTATTTCTATAGTAATTATTTATTTGGCTATATCCGTTATTTTGGTAATATCCCGTATTGTTATAATAACCTCGATTATTACCTCTACCGCGATAATTGTTTTTGTAATTATTAATTATTACAATATGGAATTCGCATTGCCATTCATTTCAGTACTGCATTGTATGTACTTGGTGACGGCTTCATTCATGGTTGCAAAATTGCCTGCTTCCAATATTGTTTTGAGGAGGCCATGCTCACAATTTTTAACCATTGTGGAGATGGCTTCCTTGGTTCTGAATTTGTCAGCTTGTTCGGCCGATAGACTTTTATCAATATACGAAGCTTCTAGGAGTTTTCGTAAATTGTCTATTTCGGTTGTACATTTTTCTGCTGTTTTCCCTTTTTGGCTTGTTTTTGCCATTTTGACTTTAACTAAGTCAGACGTTTCTTCGACTATAGTATCTTGCAGCTTTCTGATTATGACTTCTATCGTGGTTTCGTTTTGGACTCTGTATAAAGTTGATCCAATTATTTTGGATTTAATTACTTCTTCAGCCAAACTTTCGAATGTACCTTTCGGTAGGTTAACTAAGCTTTGAGCTGTTATGAATCTTTAAAGGTGTTTCTATTGTCAACGGTGTGTTTAGGATAGTTGGTACCAAAACTGTTAGATCGTACCTTTGCTTTATAGCTATTAGGCTGTCCCTTAATTTATTTAGATACTTTGATACCTGAGACCAATGGGCTTTGTCAAGCCTGTCTCTCTGGTCATGTATTAGTGTAGGCGCTGTATTGAAACGGTTTACTAATATTTCAGCATGCTTGTTCACAGTGATTTGCTGTGCTGGCCGAGGTCTTGATAATGACTTATAAGTCATTATTTGTCAGAATCAACTTTATATTATGCAGTGTTTCATATATTTCTTTCCATTCCATTATCTAATGGATTATGGACACTCCTTTTTAAATTACGGATACTATATTATGGATAGCATAGGATATTATATCGGGAGTCCAGAATACGCATTTAGCCAGAATCCGTATATTTTTCCTAGTAGGCAGAATCCGTTTTTACATCTAGGCACAATACGTCCTCGTTAGGTTTTAGTTGTCGAGCGTATCCTTAAGACACGTAATCCTTGATGATCCTGCTGTAGGCCTACGCGAACTGACCGTTCCGCTTCATCTTGTTCTCGACATTGACCAACCGCTTGTAAGCCGCTTGTTGCAAGCTAAGTGGCAACACAATGTGGTCTTCCTTCCATAGTAAACCTGTCTGCAAAAGTATGCCTACTTTTTTAGTCGTGTCTTCGAGTATCCCCTGTGCCCGCACGTCGTCGCTGCCCGCAACTGGTGCGCGAGCTTTACGCAAAAGTTCTCAATATCGAAGTAGTCTTCTACCATCCTCTGAAGAGTGGCACGGTTAAGAGGCAAGACATCGGTGACGGCGAAATTCATTGTCCAGTTACAGGCTCAAAGACAACCCAGCCCAGCTCGGTTGTGGCCGCTTACGGTCCCTGTCTGGCAAAACTTCGCGTTCTTAGTGGAAATCCCAAGTGTCCGTGATCAAGCCAAATGAGCAGCTTTGGCACCATGTTGCTGTTAGGTGTCATCGGCGTCATTATGCACGCCTTGAACATCTCATATGTGTAGAGTCAGCATCGGCAAGCTCAGGTCCGGAACGGAATAAAAAACGCATGGCGAACTTGCTTGCCCAATACACAGATTTGCAGACTAACGACGTTGGTAGACTGCCTGGTTGATCTACCTCCAAACCAATGACTATGAAGTTGTCGACGTTCACCTTAAACCCCACGGTCTGTTCGTGGCTCGTCGTCGATCCCTCATCCAGGAGTGCGTACTTATCGGTCGATCAGCCCCGCACTGTGTGACTGGTAATGTAGGGAACATTAGATGGATGTGAGGGTCACACGGGTTGCGAAGCCCCCTCTAGAATCTGTCAATTATTTTTTTGTTATTTATATTAATAGACGGATAGAACAATGTTACCAGTCGAGTGTTTTGCTAGATCAGACCAGATTCGCTGTGTGGCGTCTTAGGCTGGACCACTACAGAACTTCGTCCCTAGTGACGAATCAATTTGTAATCTCCGCTTCTTGTATGCTGGTAGATTATTGCAGCTTTCGGAATGGGAGTTTATTTGAGCGTCACTTTTTAGTATTAGGGTTTTAATCTGTTCACAGATAATGCTACTTCCTTGCCGTTGTCATCTAAGGTAGGGGTTCCCTCTCGGCAGCCGAAGAGTTGAACTGGTCCTAAATGCACGTGGGGAGACCTAGCAAAACGACAGGTTGAAGTTTTGGGCAAGAGCTGTTTCGGTGGCACATAATCGCAGCCTTGAATTACCTGTGTTATCTCTTGATAATACCATTTAACTGCGAGTGATACGCAGTCATATGAATGTGTTTACTTGCCATTAGTTAGGCTTTACAATACTAAATCTAATGGATTACTTAAAAAGTACTATCTGCTAGGGTCTACGATTCGAGATTACATTATTAATTATTATGTTTAAATCGACTGAACTCGCTGGACAATGTCTATATTGCTAATGCTGGCGTTCCCCCATAACTGGGAGCCGTCCATCCACCGAGTTGTACAACAGGACCTTATATTGAAGGCTGAGAGGAGACCTAGCGTTGATAAGCCAATGAAGGCTGCTGGCTTTTATCTTTAGGTGTGTTCTTTTGGCTTCAATGTGCCTGCGCTATACAGGTCTTCTGTTGAGATGTGCTCCTAGGTATGGTACTTCGTTTGCATGCGGGAGTAGAGTGTTGTTTAAGGTAATTGGCAGGCAGTTTTGCCTGCTCAGGGTAACGCGAAGCTCACGCCGAAATACGATGTTCCGTGGGAGGTCCGGGAGTTCATCTCGCCGGTGATCGCAGGGATTAGAAAGCGGGATGAGAAGAGAACGAAGCGGGCATACGTGGGGGACTTAAAACCCTAGTATTGTACAGACACAGACCCATCTGAACCGAATAACGGCGATAATAAGGGCAACGTTCTAAACGTTTCAGGAAATAGAACCGATTCGAAAAATCAAAGGAACAGTTCCGAACCCACAGTGCGAAACTGCATCAAGCCCGGAGGATCTCTACTCTCTGGTAGCTAGCAAAGCTGGAAAGCGGTTCGGTCTAACCTAAGGAACCCTCCAACCCTATTCCTGCCGCTTCCGCCACATCCCCCCACTTCAGAAGCATACCCACACCGCGGAGGAGCCATCGCCGCCCCCTGTGAGGCCCATCGCCCGAGCACTGGAGGAACCACTGTAAACTCATTCGAATTGGGATCGGGTGGCCACTTCTTTTAAGCAACCACACCTGAATCAAACAAATGTTGGACCGAGCTACTGGCGACCGTTGAACTATCCCGGCCCCCTTAAAGTAGGACCGTTACAACCAAGCTTTTCAATGCCATCGCAAAACTTGGCCATTTCCAGTGAGGTGGAAAAAGTCAATTATAATAATGATAGCAAAGCCGGGAGAGGACCACACAATCCCCACGTCGTATAGAATTATAAGCCTATTTGTTTGCTTATCTAAACTGTTTATAAAATTCGTAAAGACTCGGATAAACACATACCTAAGAATCCAGGAAGGAATACCATCACATTAATTTGGTTTTCGTGAAAACGCGTTCGAAAAACGAGAGTTCTGTACTACCACACAGGAAAATTATTACCTCGCTATATACTGGAACATCAACAAGTATAGGATGTGTCTGGAAGGCTACGAAGGTATTCCGTGAAGGAGTTATATTTATAATGCAGATAATCTTTTCTATTAACTGATTGAGCACAATCACAATCCGTAAAAACTTAAAGAGCTAATTTCTGGTTAAATCAAATATTCAAGGAAATTAGGTCTTAAAAGATCATAACTATATAGTTCTATATTACATTAAACAGTTTTATGTACCCTCAAGATTTTTTTTCAAAATTTTCTAGATCTTCATTATACAATTCTATAGGAAATAAGCCACTAAACTAAAAAAGTGGATTTAACCATAAAGATAAGGCCAGTTAAATGCTTAGAATGAGAAGATAATGCCTACATGTTTGTTGCAAATACACAGAATAAAGATAGATTACAGCGATAAAAGCATTCCGTGATTCAGTAAACTAATAATTAAACCAATAATTAATCAGCGGCATATCATCCGGCACCATTGGAGGACGACAAGACTTGGAGGGTGATCTTCGGGCGCGGACGAAAGATTTGTGATTTTTTAGTGGTTTGGATACGTTCCCATATCTGATTACGCTGTTCCGTAGGTCTTATGTCGCTCCGGCCTGCGTTAGCAGGTCTTAACCTACTATGGCATCAAACGTATTTACGGTATGAAGTAGAATGAATGGAGCCGGTAGTCCAAAAATGTGCATTAGGCATTTTTTTTGTTACTTTACTGGAGCCAATAAGTAATTCTTTGCCGCTCCGGTGTCTATGAGAATTCTCATAGTTTTCCCCGCCAGCCTTCGTTCAATGCCAAATTGACAATATCATAGCTTGTCGGGAAGTCTGCTGTGTAGAGGACATATAATGTGTGCCCTAGCACGCTACTTTGAGGAACTCCAGCTCCAACAGTGTAATCATCAGATATAGCAGTGTTGCACCTCACAGCATATTTTCTGTCGTAAAGGTAAGACTGGAGCATTGTCCTGATCTTATACATTAGATCATCTAGCCAGACTCTATCAAATGCTTGAGAGACTCCTAAAAATATGGTAGTACAGTACTCTCGTTTTTCGAACGCGTTCCGAATTTCTGATGTTATCCGGTTATAAAAAAAAATTACATCGCAGTCCGGTGAGTCGCTATCATACTCTATTGTGAATACCCTAACCTCTGTGTTGAGGAGCGTTGCTCTCTTCGTGTCGTGTGTCATGACAATCTTATTTCTGAAGAACGTCAGCTTTTGTTCGACCTCGTCGTAATACATTAGGTTTTTATCCCCTTGACAAACTGCCTCAAGCCTTGCCGTAATAGCCGCATCGACGTCTTTTCTGCAAAAGAGCAGTCTAACCTAGACAAATGGCGGCGAAATTAAAGAAGGTGTTAGCTCGTATGTGTCGGTGGCTGACTGCCGCCATGCTACATACCATCTTGTACCCCGTTAATCTTAGGAACTGACTTGACTTTATGTAACGGAATGTCGCACTGTACCACAAGCCTCAACTTGCGACGTCTCCACTCGCAGCTTTTGTAGCTATTGATTAACTGCGTTAATCTGTTTTTGAAACCCTAAGTCTTTGTTCCTGTTGGGCTAACTCAACCTGACTAATACCTTCCATGTTGGCTGCGTTCATTATGCAACCACTCTCAACCTGTACCTTTTCTGGACTAAGGCTTCTTCACTTTCACTTTCGAATTCCCGTTTCACTTCTCTATCTGGGCCCCGAAAGCTCATCTAGAATAACCTAGGTGGTTGACACTCCACATTCACTGAAAGGCAAAATATTCTAGTATTCTAAAATTAAAAAATAAAATTATATATAATATAAAAATATTCTTTTTAAAAAGAAACAATGTTCAAAAGACTTCAAAAATTTTTATTTGAATATTTACTTTTAAATTTCAAAATGTATTTTTATTTTTATTCATTTATTAATATGCATTTATTCTCACAATTGCTATTTATTATGTATGCAAAATTAAAATAAAAAATTTCTCAAAGAAAAATTGTGCTTGCCAGCGTATTTCTCTCTTTTTCTTTAAAGTCTTATTAAATCACTTACATCACTTACAGATTCTCCTTGGGGTCATGGATTCTTTTCACAGTTGGGTGTCAAATGGGTTATGACATAATGGGGGTCCCAAGCTGACGTCAATGGTGCCGTGGTCAACGTCCGGTAAACGGCATCTTCCCAAACGACGAAGAAGTCGACGAAATCGAAGAAGACTAAAAACTAAGAGCCAAAGCAATCTAAGCAATGTCTCCAAGCCCGTTACATCGATTTATCTGCCTATGTCGGGGCCCGAAGACAAAGCTTAAACTATGCTGCATGTCGGCAAGGCAACTGCACACCCACCGGAGCCCATATTGTGCACAGGCAAGTACCCGAAGTCTTAGCTCCATTCTAGGGTGAACCAATAACCACCAGGAAAAGGTACGACCTGCCGTTACTCCTTAACTTATATATGACAAGGAAAAACGCTTTAGTCCACTGCCGCTACTAAAAGATAAAAAGATTACTGTTTTAGACAATTTAAAAATATATATTTTGCCACTGGAAATTCCCAAAGCGCCACCTTTTGTCAGATGGGAACACGGTTGCCATCCAAAAAAAATTTGGAACCAACATTTTTTAAAATTCTTATTTAATTTCTTTTTTTTTTTTGCTCATCTGGAATTTTGTTTGTCGTTTTCCGACAAAAATTTGCATTCCGCTGACCATATTTTTTTTTTGATCGCGAACACGAACGAAAAATTTACTAATATGAAAAAAGATATCCAATGTACCAACGCCCAAAAAAAATTACCAGTTTTGGTGGTTATAAGATTTTACACTTACACGGCACTATCAGTTACTCAGCATGTTTTTTCTGATAATTTTTTTGGCGATTTGTAAATTTCCACTAGCAAAGTGAATATTTAAAAATGTGTAGAATAGTCGTATTATAGTTGCGGCACTCGACTATTGCTTTTCCTCTTGTTTTTTGTTCTTTTTATAGAGCCATAAAAAATAGACAACAATTTAATTGAATATTTTGAGTACATTTCTTTATAAACGTACACGACGTTGCCGTATGAAATTGAAGTTTTTTTAACAGTTTTATTTTTATTGCAATTCATCTTTTTATTAAGATTCCCTCCGAAATTCATTTAAGTTTTTATTTTTCTTCTTCTTTAATATTATATATATATATATATTATTTATATATGTATATTTTTTAACTTTCGAACGCATTTGCTTCGAGAAATATGCCACCAAAGCAAAATGCAATTTGCGAATATACATCTCAAGAATCAAGGAGCCTCAGAATCAGGCGAGCAACGAGCATTAAGGCAAGAAAGTCTACGAGTGCATGCCGTTGAGACCCGTTCGCCTGAATCACCTGAACGATGGGAAGTAGGGTTAGAAAGTTTTAGAGTTCGCGATGCTCTGGCCCTTTCGTCTGCGACACATGAACAACGGGAAAGTCGAGAACAAAATGTTCGAGAAAGAGTGCTTCAAATTTGAGAACGATGTGTTGCCCTAGTGGAAAAGCCAAACTGCCAGAATTACATTCACCACCAGCCCGGCCGCAAATTCCCATCTATCTTGACACTCACTACTACTTCACAAGCACCCTATAGGTTTGTGAAAATATACATATTTGTATAAATTAAATAAATATAAAATATATTAAAGTGTTATGCCAGCCGAACGGAATATTTGGCTATTAGTATTGACTCTCGTATGAATTAGGTGGCATAAGATCAAGGTTTTAATGAACTTTCCAGGTCCGTATAGAGAAATTAAAAAGGAAGTCGTGAGTGATAGTGAAGAAGAAGAGATCCGGGACTTTAGACCAAGACAGGCTCAAATCAAAGAGAAAGAAGACATAATCGAACGAATTGTAAAACATTATCCAGGGCGCCTTAGCGCAACAGGAAGATAGACTCCGAGCAGAATTTGAAGCTCAAAATTTCCGTTAATATGCAGTTACAAAACATGCGCGTAGAAACCCCGCAGGTGGAGGCCTACCAAAGAGTCTCAGTACAGCCACCCCCATGCGATATACCGATCCACGTAATAAAGACAGTACCAGATTTTAACGGTGAGCAAGACGAGTGGTGAGTGAGGCAGTGGTGAGGCACTCACCATCACAAAACACTGTACTTAATTTCGATGCCATTCTGGCAAAAATTATTGAGGCTGTTGCGACAACAGCTTAATGCGGTTCGCCAAAGTGACCGAAGCCATACTATGACGAGGTTGAGCGTAAGCTAACCCTTGTCACGAATAAAATTGTCATGTCCCACGACATTGAAATGAGGTAAGGACGCTCTACATAAATAAATCAGTCCCGATTTGAACTCCAAATTAATATAATGCCTGAATTAACAATTCTAGTGTTTAAATTTTGTGGAAATTAACTTATATACTTTATGGGGTCGGAATCGTTTCATTCCACCTGTTACATACATTTGTACCTTTACTCCACGAGTCTTGAGTCTTAATTTAAAGCGATTTGAAATTTGTATATATGAAGATCTTAAAAACCTTGCAGGACTATCGATATCTGTTTCAAACTAATCAGTCAGCGTTGTTCTACCATATCACCATGTTTTTTTGTGCATTTGCCTTTTCATTATAATGAAAACAAAAACATACATATGGTTCTTAGCGCTACGACAAACACATTTTGCCGATTTAATTTTATTTCTGCCATTTAATCCTAATTAATATACACTGTTGTTCTTAGGTTAGACGCACCAACTTTTATTTTAAATAAAATGCTATATTTATAATAATGCTTATTCTAATTGTCCAAAAAGCTTTTTTTATCAGAGTTCGAATCTTGTTCGAAAAATATGTGCTCACAGCTGGTTGATTTGCGAAAAAATAACTGTACCTTCGAAGATATCAGAAATTTCTAAAGCGTGTTTTCTGTTGGTCATTGAAATAGACGCACTTTAGATTTCATTGTCTTGCGTAAACAAGTACAGTTGTTTGTATTGAGAAAATATTAAAAATAAACAAATAAATTGTTTTAGAGCTATATCAAAAGTAAAAATGGGAAAATCTGGTGTTATAAGCTTATTAGAACGACAAAAAGTAGACTTTTTTCACTCGCAAAGACTGTCCAATCGAAAAATTGCCAAAAAGATATATCGCAGCTCCAGGATTGTTGATAGATATTTAAAAGATCCAGAGGAATATGGAAAAAACTTTAAAGGAAAAAAAGAGCACATTCTGAACGAACAGTACGACAAATTGTTAGAATTGCATCAAATTCGACTAAGTCCGCAGCTAAGATTAGGGAATTAGCCGGAGTAAAAGCAAGCCTTTTAACTGTTCAGCGTACAATCAGAAATGCAGACCACCTAAAGCGTCTAAATATCAAGAAAAAACCTCCACTAAATGCAATACGCAAAGAAAAACGGCTTCGATTCGCGAAAGAATACATGACGTGGGATGTTCAATCTGACAATCGGCTTAATGATTGGCGTTCTGTTGTTTTTACTGATGAAAAACGTTTTAATTTAGATGTAAAAACATTAATATCATGACTTGGCCACCATATTCTCCGGTCTTAACGTAATTGAAAATGTTTGGGGCTGGCTAACGCGGAAGGTATACGAAGGAGGAAAGCAATACGAAGATAAGGAAATATTAACTGCAGCCATTAAACGTGCTTGGAGCGAGATTTCGTTGAAATACATAGATTCCCTGTATTATTTTATGATGGACAGGATATTTGAAGTTATTGGTAACAAAGAAGGCAGTACTCATTGCTGAAATATTTTTTTTTATTTCTAATAAATCAAATATTAACACCAACTACAAATTTAAGTTAAAAAAAGTTACTTTAAAAAAAATATATTAAGCTAAGTGCGTCTATTCTATTAACCAAGAAAAATGTGCCTTATATTAAGTTGCTTATTATTAAATAACCAAGGTTTTTGCATATTCACTTTTTTTCAATAATCATTAAAAAAATAAATATAAAACAAATTTGTTTGAAAAACTGAGTGCGTCTAACCCAGGACCAGAAGTGTATATAAATGAGCTGTGGACGTTTCACATCTAAAAAGTATAGCGCTAATCTTATAAAAAAAAGTCTTGTACTTATTCTTATTGTTCCACTTTCGACAAAAATTATATACTTTTCTAATTGAGTTAAATAGCACATGTGTTTTACAATCCAAATACTTTATATTAAAAAGAATTGTTCAAAATGAGTTATGTGTCAGTTGGTCGATTATTCAATGCAGCGTGCAATAGGCTTTTGGCGAATGCTCATGGCAAACACCTATTTTTAAAGCAACTTATTATACCTAACTACGCCGCTTTACGTAATACTAGTTTTTTTAACAAACGTAAGTGTAAAAATAAATGGTGTTGCGTTAATTTAAAGCGGCTTAAGTTTCAATGAAATAAAAGCTTGTGCATTCATACATATTCATGTACATTAGTACATATATATGTATGTATACCAGTATACATACATACGTGCATGCCAAGCATAAGTACATAGTTTATTTATCCCACTTTAACCCCAAATAAAATGGTTAAAACAAAATTAAAAATGGTATAAAAAGCATATTTAATTATCTTTTCATAGACATATATATTCGGACTTTATATAAAATTAAAAGAAAAAAAACCGCAAATTAGGAATAACTTTTTTTTTGGTAGCTGCACGAAATAAGCTGCGATCCACTTTACTTTTAAACGGATTTGGTAAACCCTCTTACTATACGAGTAACGGGTGTAAAAATCCATCCATATTTATTATATTCAGGTCAAAGTTTTAGATTGAACATAAATATTTTCGTTTTTTGTCTATACTTAAATATTTTTTAAACCTATTTAATTCCAAACAATATTTCAAAACTATTAACACCTCGCACGAAAAGGGACAACACTGTCAATTAACAAACATGCCTGTAAGAAAATGATAAGTTTAGCAACATACGGTGCTGAAATCGGTAACGGAGTAACGTGTGTTTCTGGGAAATGTTATATTTATATTTCAGAACATCTTAGCTTGGTCCCTGACTTAAACCTGTGATTTTTTTTCGTTTTAGTACCTGCTGAAGACATTTGGCGTGGAGTAACTGCAGTAAGCAATGCTGGAAAAAAAAGGGGTCGTGGGAAAGGAAGTGGAAAGAAAATTGCAAAGGATCTCAACAAAGGCCAAACTATCGGCTTTGGGATGAGTGGTCGCATTTGGCCTGGATTAAATTCACCCGTCATACGTGGAAGTGAACTCATTTATCATCAGAAACTTGTCGAGAACTCTGATAGAGAAAATAGAATCATGAAATTTCGTGATTCAATTGGAAATTTTAGATTGATAAAATTAAATCCAATAGACAGAGGTTGGTCTGGAAGCAAAATGCCTGGGCGAAGTATTGGAGCGCCTGAAGCTGTTGGCGAGGAGGATTTTATATCATTCGACACTCGGGTTTTGGAAAACAAAATTGTGTTCATTATGAAAGGAAATATGGGAAGGAAAAGAAGATATTCAGTCTTATCCATAACGGGAAACGGTAACGGCTTGGCTGGATTTGCTACTGTAAAAGCAACAGATGTTCGAACGGCTCTTAGAAAGGCGAAAAATCGAGCGGCACAAAAATTAGTGAGCATAAGTCTTTGTGAAAATAGGACTATTTATCATGACTTTCGTACAGCTTTCGGAAAAACCAAAATCTATTGTTTTAAAAAACCTAATGGGTATGGTTTAGTATGCCATCGGGCAATACAAACAATTTGTAAAGTAATAGGTATACAAGATTTATACGCCAAAATTGAGGGATCTACGAACTTGCAGCATATTGTAAAGGCATTTTTTATTGGTCTTATGTCCCAAAGGTCTTATCAAAGTATTGCAAATGAAACAAATTATAACATCGTTGAGCAGCAAAAGGCGAGAAATAGATTAACTGAAGTGAAAGGAACGCCATTTTATAATCCAACTCTCCCTCTTAACAACCACGAAATTGATTATATGCATTTCACATTAGGAAATAAAATTGTTTTAAAGAAAAAAAACATTTCGCCATTCTATGTGAATACAAAAGGACACGATCTGCATCAAATTAAATCAGAGCAATTTCGGAACCAAGCTAGTATCCGACTACATAAACTGGTCAATTTATATGAGCAACTGAAGAAAACGTAAATATATGTATATAATATTAAAATGTAGTTTCATTGTTTTTTTTAAATCCTGTCTCGATAAAAGAACCTAAGTCATCATGCATATACATATGTATGTGTGTATGTGGGTCTACGTTTTGTTTTACACTTTAAATAAGGGGTGCTTATATACGTCTAACTGCAGAGCATTTACTAACACAAAACGTGTACATATATAGTGACACTTTTGTATTGGCTTGCAGCTGTGCCCAGAGAGAAAGAAAAGGTTTACCAATTCCAAAAAAAAAAAATAGGCCCGCGAGCGCTCAAAGCTTATGGCCAAGCATTTACTCAGTGCATTAGGAAAAATCACCTCGACCTACGGTGTCACAGCAAATAATTTATTCGTACACCCAAGAGTTGCAAGCTTATTCCTTAATATCTCAAATGAAAGATAAAAAATTCGAGCAAATATTTAAAACATAATATTAAAAAGTTTTAAAAGTTTATTAGATCATTTCCTTAATATCACAAATAATTTTTACGCACAAAAATTAGTCGTACACTTCTTATTCTTGACTTGAAAGCAAAGGTAATCCGCGATTCTTTCTTGAACTCTACTTCGGAGGAAGCTTCGGTGTGCTATGCTGAACATTAAAAAACAATAATAAAATTATATTTGGAGAATCGCAGTTATCCCGAAATTGGTAAAATAATTAACAAGTCACCTTAAAGGTGTATCCAAAGTGGGATAAAAAAACACGTAAACTGAAGAACTTAGAACATGGAAAAGATGGAAGGTCCAAGATATTGGCACCACTCAATTGGCATAAAGAACTACAGCATTACAAAATCTCTGAACAACATCTACAACAATTCTATAAACCATAGAGAAGCTTTCAAAAGAAAAGTTTGCTCCCAAACCATCGGAAACACCCTGTACAATGCGGGTATATATGGTAGAGGTGCTCGTAAAGAACCATTGACCGTTGATTATAACAAAAAAATGTGTTTGGAGATCGCATGTAAGCAGGCCGGACTCATTTTGGGAAAACGGTATTTTTAGTGACGAATCAAAAATTAATAATTAAGGTCTCGACGGCCCTTTTAAATTATGACGAAAGGCAAATGAAGCCATGAAGGAAAAAACTTGAGCCCAACCAATTAAGCACGTTGGCAAGAATGTGATAGTTTATGGGTGTATAGCTGCAGGTGGAGTGGGTCTAATGGTCCTTACGGAAGATAAAATTAATAAATTTATGTATAAATACATTTTAGGTCAAAATTGAATTCCATGTGCCCTTAAACTTGGACAGAATCCAGCGTCTTGTATATCAATAAGATAACAACCCGAAATATTTGTCGTATTTAGTGCAAGAGTGACACCGCTACTAAACTAGAAGAGATATCAAAAAATGTGATGATACTAACTAAAAAATAGGGTACTTCAGACGCAATTAATAATGGGTCTGACCTCTATTATTTTTCTTGGCGGATTTAAACGATTTTTGAAGGATTTGACCAATTTTTTTTTTATTTCCACGGGAATTTCAAGCCATTCTTCCTTTCAGTTCATTTTTGTTGGAAATTTGCTTTTTCCGAATTGACATGACTAAAATATAATATTTCCCAAATATTCTATCACTTTTAAGTCAGGAGACTGTACTGGTTTTTTTTACCACATGGGGGAAGTTCCAGACCAATTAAAGCTTTACATTGCCAGCAGTGCGCTTTGGGTCTTTACCTTGGTAGAATCGGAATCTATCATTTATTCCCAAAGTTTCTGTACTTTGCACCAAATTTTCTTTGAAAATAGTTCAATATTTATTAGCATCCATGATTAGTCATACAGGCCCAAACCATAGCAGGACCACCGCCGTGCTTAGCCGCTGCTTTTCTGTTTTTTGTTGGGACGCCGCAAAACATATTTCCTCCCATGGGACTCAAATATATAACATATGGATTCGTCCTTAAATATAACGTCGTTCCAGACCGAAATCGGACGAATTTTACGCGTGCCAACTTATTTTTAGCACTAATTAAGTTCTTATTTCTAGAAACTCGATTATTAAAGTTATGGTTATGCAAAGTGCTCCGAACTGTACCTGTGCAATATTTTTTGCCAAATTCGTTCTCAATTTCCGCAACTATTTTTGGACAAAATACCTCGGGGCTTTTCTTCACTTTTCGGACAATACGTCTGGAGCAACATATTCAACCCATCCACAAAACAAAACACTAATAACAAAGTTGAAATTGCTCAGCTCTTCTGCATTAATTTCTCAGAAACCTCCTCCGACAGCAATTTTTCAAGCACCTTTATTAATCACAAACAAACGTCACTCAGCAATACTATTAATCTCTCACATATTCCTAGAAAAAGAGCAACCGAAAAAGAAAACCAGCAATAAGTAATTCAGCAGCACTGCAATAGAATATTCAGCAGCATTAACCACATTAAAACAACAAAAAAACAGAATTATTAACCTCCAAAACGCCATACTAAACAATTACATTCCACAAATATACAAAAATAGCTTAATAATACTGATACTAAAACCAAACACAGACAAAATCTTGCTTACCGTCCGATCTCACTAAACTTATACCTAGCAAAACTACTTGACAAAATAATAGCAAAACGGCTGTGGTGGTTTGTAATAAACGACAAACTATTCCATATAGACAGTCTACTACTCATAGACCACCTTTTAGCACGAGCTCTCTGAAGAAAAAACCACGCATTTATCATATCCGTAGACTTCGCAAAGGCCTTCGATAGAATTGGCATCCACTCTATACTTGACCAACTTGTATCCTGGAAAACTGGCCCAAAAATTATTAACTACGTACGAATCTGCATGACAAATAGAAAACTACTAATGCACAGTGACTCTGGCATCTCCTCCTTTCAACCAATGCAAGACGGCATTTCTCAAGACTCCCCACTCACCTTGGTCATTTTGTGATTGCATATTAGTATCAGAAAAACTCACACTTCACCCGAACATTAGCAGATCATCCTAAAATCCTAAATAACAAAAAAAACCTAAATCCGATAATATCCACTATTACACACTGGGCAGAATACTCCGGAGCCATGTTATCTACCACAAAAGGCAAACACCTCCATGTTTGCAGAAAACATAATTGTAACTCCACCATAACAACAGGAAACACGCAAATGCTAGAAGTAACATCATTAAAAATCCTAAATATAGATGGAAAATTCACACGGAACTACTAAACAACAACCTAAAACTGTCCCTCAAGCGCAATGTTTAACTGCAACACATCTACACGCCTAAACGTAACAAAAGCAACCATCGTCTAAAAAGGAGACTACAGTCTTCCAATCTACACAATACTGCGCAAAGTAAAGTCAACAATCAACAAAGCCTTTAGAACTGCCCTCGGAGCCTTCAGAACCACCCCAACAAATAACATACTTTGCGAAGCAAATGCAGACGCCTTAGAAGACAGACGAGAGTTCCATATGTCAAAAATCAGTTAACGCCAAAGCCCCACCAATAATTAAAATGTTCAAAGCATATCGCCCGCCAAAACGTCCACAATACAAATCAACAACATATCGTATTATAGAATACTCACAAGTCCACCAATTTAAACAATTAACACCATCTACACAAACCACACCGCCCTGGAACACAAGCCTTCTAAAAATAGACATACCGCTAACGGATCTCAAGAAAACGGCATCACTAGCCTGGCAATCACAAGCGAAACTGAATGCATCATACTTTATCACCTACCACACTACTCTTCAGTGTTCTCCGCAGAGCTACTGGCAATAGTAGAAGCACTGTAAATACATATATAATATATATATATCGGCGCCCAGGGTACTTGGTTCATCTTTTATTATATTCTCCGCGATAGCGTAGACTCATTAAGCTCAACTGACTATTTCATACACCGTGTTGTGTCGTTGGCGCTCGCATACTCACTCGAGTCCTCAAAACATTGTCCTCTCTGTCTTATTCAAGATTCTTGATATCTACGATCGGACCTCACTCAGCAGCATAGTGTCTCTGCCTCTGCTGCCGTGCTTTTCGCTCAATATCATCTATCAAAACAGAAGCGTGTAATTTCCCGAATTCATATTGCCTTTGAAAATGTACTCGCCTACGAATACTAGGAATCACGTTGCGACATTTATATATCCTTGATCAGTATCAATAGCGAAGTCGATTAAGCCATGTCCGTCCATCCGTCCATCCATTGAGATTAAGCAGCCAGATTCTTGAGGTCCCTTCTTTACAGCATCCAACGCCCACAAACCGCAGAAAACTGTGGCGTCCATAATATTAATAATAATAATAATATTGGTTTGACCTTTAATAACATATTTTTGTTAATATGAAGTGATATTAAAAAGTTTTTTCAAATCGGAACATTATTTTGCTTTTTATAATGTTGGTTATAAGGCCTCACATGTACGGTGACGTCACAATCAGTTACCCAACATGCTTTTTCTGAAAATAGGTGGCGACTTGTAAATTATCACCAGCAAAATGAATAAGTCTTCACCAACTACATAACTTTTCACCAAATCTAAATCTATACATATATAAATGACCGTGTATGTTTGCTATAGACTCGTAAACGGCTGGGCCGATTTTGATGAAATTTTTACCTGTTTAAGGGGGCTCCGGGCGTGTTTAAAAATCATAAACGAGGAAAATTCGCAAGCATTTAAAGTTAGGAAAATTGATTGAAAATTTGGAAAATGAAGTAAAGTTGGCAGGTCTGATCACTTCTAGTTGGGTGTTAACAGCTGAGGGAGTATGTTGCAACTCTCTAAAAATTAAGCTGCCCTTTTTAAATTTAAAATTTTATTTATTTTTTTGAAGGGTTTTTTTTAAATTTTTGTAAATTGTAAAATTTATTTCATTTATATATAAGTTAACTGTAGTCAGCAAGACCAGAGTACTTGACCGTAGTTACGTCAACATTTTCGCGCCTGCCAAACTGCCGACAAAGCCGGACGCTCGTGCACAGACGGCAAACATAGCGTAAACATTTTATTATTCCAACTCTGACTGAGTCCAGCAGGTTAAGAAGGACAGTCACCCTTCCATCGTAATCATCCTAATTCGTCGATAGATGACAACAGCCAGCCGAGAACCTACACGGAGACGGCTGCGAGGGAATCTCTCAGAAGGACAATACTCACCGAGTGAACTTCGTAGGAGAAATATATTAATTTGAGTTCAAATAGTGTTATCTATTTACCCTACCGGACGAAACAATATTAAATAAAAAGTGATGGCTGCGTAACGCAGCTGAAAAAATACACACACAATTCACAGAAAATGTAAGTGGGCCACACACATTAAATTCTGTCCCTATTACGATAATGTGGAACAAAATAAAAGGTACAAATAAACAAAGTGGGTTTTAGAAAAATCTCAATATTTAAATTGATGGCCGTAGTTTGTTTATTTCTTATTGTGTCCGGTGGAGGAAATTTACCAATAACCCCAATATTTAAAACTTAAAAATATAACAATATTGCACATTGTTTTCCCTGAAAGATCTTTTTTTAACAAAGAAATAAATAATAAACACATAAGTTATAGTGCGTAGTAAAATTTATTTTTGCCCTATAATTTTTTTGTGTGTAATGACGAATTGTTATTTTGCCTAATACTTCAGTGACTCTTTTTTCTCACTGTGTGCTTAATATAAATTTCATACTGCGCCGCGTACATTGTTTGTGTAGCGCTTTTGCATACGCGCGCAGAATTCCGTGCAGTTAAATTCAGCTGCCCGTGGGCGATCTATGCCTTCAATATAAAAAAATAATAAATAATGCAAAGACATGAATCTTTCTTTCAACAATTTGGGATTCTTTATCGTTAAAATTCTTTATCGCGTCACATGAGCTCCCCTTTCCTGCAATATAGGGATAATAGACAATACTCAAGTGACCCAGGGGTCTGAGAGTGAAGAACAGAACCAGATCTCACCCGTACGTTGCTGCCCCCCAGGCCGCCTACAAACATGGATTCCGAACAGCTCCAGTTCGTTATACAGGCCGCCGTTTGCATTGCGCTTGCAGAACAGGCCGCCCAAAATCAGCTCACAGAGCAAGCGCTTAGGCAGCTAATTGAGGAGTTGCCCGGGCAAGTAGCGGCAGTAAGCGTCATAACCAGTCCCGACCACTCAGGCAAAAGCATTTGTAGACATAGAAATACACGATACCAAACAATGCAACGAGCCTTTAGATGCCGTAAAATGTCTGCCAGAATTTGCGGGGACGCAAGAGTCTTACGTATCTTGGCGACAAGCAGCTGTAGCGATTATAAGACGCTTGGACAAGCGACCGATGCATGTCATCGAGCAGGAATTGGGCACCCTAAGACAGGGCTAACCTTATTACAATGAGGTCGAAAAGAAACTCACCTTATTAACAAACAATGTCAACATATCTTACGAAGCTGCTATGGCAAAAGTATTGTGGGACAAATTCCGCGAAGATGCTTTGCGAGTGTTCATCTCCGGGCTCAAACGCAACTTTACAGATGTGCTCTTCTCAGCAAAGCCCAAAGACATGCCGACGGCCCTCGCCTTGGCACAAGAAGTCGAATCCAATCTTGAGAGGTACATCTTAGCAACAACGTTTGCAAGAAGTCCAGAGAATAAGGATCGTAAGCCAGCTCCCCAGACGCCAGAACGTCAGCAGGACAAGATCAACCAGGCCAATAATTTGGCACCAACAAAAAACCGCACTTTAGTAGGCAACACAAGGCGAAGGTTTATTCTGAACCGCGCAACAATAGGCCCCAACAGGAACCTATGGATGTTGACCCATCCTGTTCTAGGATGTTACCCTCAGCACCAGCTTACCAGAATAGGATGACAGCTACGTCTGACCGAACGAACATACAAAAGAACCAAAGGGTTAACCACATCAATGAGGAACAGGCAGGAAAAAATTATGCCAGCGTAGCCTCCAATGCAGCATCGAAAATCGAAGATGCCATTGAGGAATACGATTCAGATGCAATTAATTTTTTAGAGCAAACTCCCTGCTACCCTATCTCACACGGAGAGTAGCGGGGAACGTTAAGAAATTCCTTGTAAACACGGGAGCATCGCTTCGCTGATGTCAAGTTTACTAACGTAGATTTCTCTAGTGCACGCCCTTTCATTAGAGACGCCTTCATAAAAATGCTAAAGATCAGAAAAAAGGCCTTTGCAGCCCCTAATGAGGCTCTGCCACACGTCAGTGGTACCCACCATAAGAACAGAGAATGAAGAGCCCATTTATGTCAAACTGTACCCATACTGATTTTGTCAACAAAGAAATTCAAAAACTTTTGAATAATGGCATAATTCGAAAATCCAATATGGATAGTAGACAAGGGAATTGATGAAATATGCAACAAAAACATGCGACTAGTAATCGACTTTCGCAAACTTAATGAAAGAACGGTGTAATATTGTGATAAATCATAATACGTTGTCTGAACTTTTATTCGCAAACATTTATTCTTGAAAGCAAAAAGCTGAAGTGAGCAGCGATAGGAGTATATATACCACGAGACGGTAAGAGCCAGTCGTCTGCGTGGGAATGCATGATCAGCATTTTAGGGCCGGCTCGTTGGCGGGACACTTGAGAAGGAATGTGTTAGTCTGTATGGGCATATATAATGTATGTAAAAATATAATTAAAATTATATACTCCGCTCGCTACACCTCCCCCGTTAAAATGAATGACGTATATTTATGAAGTCATTCTAAAATAGTTGTAAATGAATAAATATAAAGTCAAAACAAAATTGAATGAAATAGTATGGAATGATATGATGATGCATATATGTTGGGTGTTAAATTGTTTTTATGTGGGTTCTTATTTTTAATTAACAAATTTTTTTTTTGTGTTAAAATAATATTAAGTTAAAAGAAATCAAGAATTAATTAAAGGATATAAGAAACCTTTGTATGTTCTAACATATACATATATATTTATTTAATTATGTTGTATTATCTTTGCTTACTATCTGGTTTTTTCTTATTGTCTATGATTTTAACATTATTCCTATCGTCTATACCTATGACCTTAAAGGGTCCTAAATAATTTCGGTCTAATTTGTGACCGGTTTCATTTTTGAGTTTTTGAGGTCTCCGATTTTTAGGTCGAAGTTATTTACGTCTTTGTCTTCATGTTATTTCGGGGACAGATCAAGAAGAGGTCAAAGCATCTCAATAATGGGACGGTGGTAGGCCCACTCAATAATGCAGATTTTAGCGATGGGTGTCACGGTCAGTCCATTTCTCAGAACTCCATGGTGATATGACGTATCAGGTCAGTAGTCCGCCAGTTATTTTTGCAGCAGCGTCATTGACGATTAGCATGTCCTCGTCCAGCGAATCCAAAGGCAGGATATGGATGGATGGATTCTGTTTAACCAGGATCAATAACACTGGTACCGGTTATGGGTGTGCATATTGAATTCTTCAAGGTTGTTCCTAAGGCTATCTCGCAGTTAGAGACGTCCAGAATTCGCTCCCGCAGTCGGCTATCGTGTTGTGTTGATCTAAATCAACGTTACGTTATTACGCTGAACGGGACACATATTATATTTTGGGCAAAACGAGTTTCGGTTTTGGGAACTTAACTAGAGAATACAAAAGATTATTTGTCTGAAATATTTTACTTTAAACACCGCCAGCACATCTGTCACACTGACATTTGTAAGGTGTTCATTCTTTATCACTTTTATATCAGTGTTATAAAAAATAACCGGGCTCAACAAATTTACTTTTCAAAGTTATGTCTGTAATTTAGTTTTTCAATTCAGTTATTAATGCGGAATGTTTATAGTATTATAGTTAATAGTGTATTTCTATTGTGCCCACTACTAATTTCTATATCTAAACCTATCTTAGGTTGTCTTTATGGACCACTCTCCCTTTGATTAAAACCGTTGTCCCTAGGTCTGCCTCAACGGTTTCCTCGGAACAAAGTGGTAATAACTTGTTACCTAGCCGTTTATTCTTTTTTAAACAAACTCTGTCTCCTACCTGAAAACTAGTGTACTATGAAAACGTTCTATCGTCCCGTTTGATGTGCTATGCAGAGGGGGGGAATTTGCAATACTAATTCCAAAATTCCCTGTTAAGATTGATTTTATAGTTTCGGAATTAAGTGAACGTTCGTTGTCGCAGTATAGGGTTTTTATTTTTGGAAACAGATTGACTAGTTGAAGTTACGGTGTTTTAATGTCTATAATTGATCGCGAGCTGATGGGTTGAACGGAGGCAAACTTAGAGAACTTATCCACGGAGGTAAAAAAAATTTTCCGTTCGTAGAGAAAATATCGACGTGTAAAATGTCTCCTACGTAGGTTAAGATGGGTGTTTTAGCAATAGCCTGTCTTTTAGGATGACGATTGTATTTCCCTTTCGAGCATACTCTACAATTAGTTATTACTTCAGTAGCAATCTTTGTCATTTTGGGAAAGTAGTAGTCTGATAGTACTTGTTTAACGTTTTCTTGAGTCGCGCGATGTGCTCTGTTGTGTTCAGTCACAGCTATTTCGAGTTGCTCTGATTTGTCGGCTATGTCAATTACAAGAGATTTCGAATATCTAAAGACTGTCGAGGGGAATTTACCGGCCTGTCTGTTGTTTCAATGGTATATGTCAGGGATTCTTCACTGTGAATAGTGGCGGGGTTAGAGTCACCACTATCCTCTAGCGCGTTTAAATGTTGGCGGGAAAGAGCATCCGCCACTAGGTTCTGTTTGCCAGGGGTATTAACGACCGTGGCATTGTGCTTCAGTCGTTCGAAGGCCTCTTTCTGGACGAGATATAAATTTATCTTGATTCCTAGTCTTATTCGCACCTACTTTACCATTGTCGCTCTTTAGAATGTTCGTGAGAGGACGAGCAATGGTAGCAAACCCTTTTATAAAATGTCTGTATAAGCGAGCAAGCCCCAAAAATGATCTAAGATTAAATAATGTTTTCGGTGGCTGGAAGTTTCGAATGGCTTGTAACTTTTCTGGGGAAGTTTTAATACCCCCTCATGACACTACAAAGCCAAGGTGTTCAACCCTTTTTTTAAAAAAAATTTATATTTCTCCTGGGACAAGCGCATACCGGCGGTACAAACAGACGTGTTTAATGTGATCCTCCTTTGATTTAGAAAATATTATGAGGTAATATATGCAGACTTAACAAAATTTTCCTATGACGTCTCTTAAAACATCATCAATTGCCTTTTGAAAGATACTGGGGCGTTTTTTAGCCCGAAAGGTAGTCTGCAGAATTCGTACTTTCCATTGTTTATTAAAAAAACCGTTTTCTTTCTGTCTTCTTCCGCCAGCTCTATCTGGTGGAATCACGAGTTAAGGTCCGATGTCGTGAAATATTTGGCCTTTCTCAAATTGGACAGTATTACAGAAATATTAGCAATCGGGTATTTATCGTCTTCGGTATTTTTATTTAGTTTCCTAAAATCAATGACTAACCTCTTTTTCCTGTAGCCCTCTTTGTCAACACCCTTTTTATCTATAACCCAGAGGGGGTTGTATGGTGATTTTGACGGTCGGATAATGCCATCAGCAAGAAGTTGTTTAACTTCAGTGTTGACAAAATCCGATACTCCCTGAGCGTAGGGGTACATTTTTGAATAAATAGGTTCCTCATCCGTTGGGATTGTGGCAACCGTGTTTATGTTATACGGGAGGGACTCGTTAGGGTCCGCAAAGGCTTTTGATCTTAAACGGATCATTTTTTGAAATGAATTTTTTATGATTATCGGTACGTCCTTATCATCAGCTTTTACAAAATGTACATCTTTATTTATTTATTATTTATTTAACAAAATTAAATCTAGTATACAATTCTAAATCTAATACATTTCTTAAAGAGTACTAGCTGCTAGGGCCTACGACTCGAGATTAAAATTATTAAATTAAAGATACTTAAATATTTAGGTTGGTTCTAATGACAAAATGGTAAAAGTTCATAATGGTTTCTTGTGAAATTATATTTAAACTATCGGAGGGTTTTTTCTGGCCGAAAATCAGGGACCTGACGCTCTCCAGAAGACGGCATGAGTTGAGTAGATAGTCAATTTCGAGGTGTTCGCCGCAACGGCAGACGGGACGTGGTGTTCCATTAAGGATATGTTCGTGTGTTGCACGGGTGTGCCCGATACGAAGGCAGATGAATGTTGAACATGCCCGCTTTCCAAGGTGCCCAGGCAGAGAAATTTTTGTGAAGGTATTGTTGATGGAAAAATATCGGTGGTCATATAGGTCCCATTCTCTGGATTGTTTGTCCTTAAGGTGGAGACGGATACGATTTCTTAAGTCCTTGTTGAAAGGAGTAAAAAGAAAGGATGGTTTAGCCGCATGTCCTTTGCGGCCTGGTCTGCTAGTTCGTTACCATGGATACCTTGGTGGCTGGGCGTCCATACAAGGGTTATATTATTAAAAGAAGAAAGCCGTCTTGTCTCCACGATTGTGGGATCGGTTTGTCCCCAATTCCGTATAAAGATAAGGTGGAATAGCCTTAGCCGATAGCCTTATCGGTACAGATTACAAAGTGTCCCGAGTGTTTGGTGGCAAAGAGACAGGCTTGTAATATGGCGAAGGCTTCCGCAGTAAAGATGGAGTTGTAAGGGGGTAGCATTCCACCCGAGATTATTTTGCCATTGCTGTCAACAACAGCAAAGTTAGTGTCGTCGTCTGTTTTTGATCCATCGGTGTAGAGCCAAGATTTTGTGCCGAGTTTTTCTTGTAGGCATCGAAAGCGGGTCTGGAATTCAGGTCTGGTGGTATTATTTTTTGAGCCGTTGTACATATCAAGGATCACATTAGCTTTTGTGCTGTTCCAATAGGCTGGTAGCTTAGTAGTATTCCTATGATTGGGCGGGGGAAGGCCAAGCTGCGTTGTGAAGCTGGCACACCGCCTAAGCGTTGATATGACTTTTTAATTCCGTTTTTGCTTTAACATGGCTGAGAAATCCTTCCTTAGTAGAGCATTTTTTGTTAAATGCATATTGCAAATGAGCTGCATGGTCATTTCTTCTCTGCGAGCCTGAATGCTCGGTAAGCCCGACTCAGGCAAATTGCATGCGGTAGGTGAGGTAGGAAAAGCATTTATAGCACGTCGGATTGCACCATGGTATGGAGCCTGCAACTTGTTTAAGTGTGATTTTGCACACCATCCGTAAACTGGTAGACCGTAATCTATTTTGGAGAGCATCAGGGCACGAGTAATTCCTATTAGTGTATTAATATGGATGTTAGTGTATTTGGATGACAAAAATTTTATAATGTTAAATCTGGGCTCGAGTTGTTTTCTTAGTTTAATACAATGCTGATCAAATAGGAGTTTGGTATCGAAGGTTAAGCCCAAAATTGTTAAACTTTTAAAATTTTCTATTCTTTTATTTTTAAAGTTAATATGGGAGAGAGTGCATCTGTGTTTGCGGCAAATATGGAGTAATTTACATTTTTCAATGGCTAGGGACGCACGCGAAATGGCTCCCCAGGAATCGATTTCACTTAATACATCTACAAATTTATCTTTAACAATATTTAAATTTTTTAGGCCTTTATAAGGTTATAAAGTCTTGGACCAACACCCCAGCGCTCAAGCTGACTAAGTACGGCATGAATCCCCACGCGATCGAAGGCTCTTTCAAAATCAGTCGCTAATATAGAGACGTGATTTTTCGTGGAAAGAGCGTTTGACGCGAAGTGTTGAATACGCAACAAGGCGTCCATAGTGCTATGCTTTTGTTTAAATGCAACTTGGTTCTGCGAGATCAGGTTATTTCGGGTGATGAACCACATAAGTCGGCGTTCAATCATTTTTTCTATAGTTTTTCCTAAACAGGATAAGAGGGAAATGGGGCGGTACCTGTTGATTTCTGCCGGAGGTTTATTTAGTTTGGGAATTGGGATGACAGTGGCTGATATCCAACTGTGTGGGTATTTTCCGGAGTTAAAAATTTGATTGTATACTCCTAAAAGCCTGGTTTTAAGGGAGAGTAGTATTTCCTTAAGCATTGGGTAGGATATCCGGTCAGCTCCTGGGGTTTTACCCTTTGACCCGGCTAATTCATATTCGATTTCGGCTAATGTGAAGTTTTTTTCTAAGCATTTGGCAGGTGATGACAGAGCTGTCAGAAGATAGGACTGCGATAAATAGGCGTCTTTTTGGTGTACGTATTCGGCTGAAAAGTTACTGTCAGCCGAATAGTTTGAACAAAGATGCCCGAACTCTTCTGCGATATCCTCAGAACCTGTTACGACACCTGAATCGCACTTCAAAAATCGAAACGGCTGTGGTGGTACGCCGGCCAGCCTCTTTACGTCGGACCAAACTTTTTTGGAAGACGATAAAGGGGATATCCTGGAGGTGAAATTTTCAAGACAAGTCCTTTTGGCCACAAGTACAAATTTTTTAAAAACTGCATTGGCTCTTTTATAATTTATCAAGTTGGTGTCGGACATTCTGGCTTTATAAACTGCGAACAGCTGTTGCTTTTCATTTCGAAGCCTCTGAAGGTTGTAATCCCACCACGGAACTGCAGCCTTGCGCACCGTTTGGTTTGTGGAATACTGCAGTTGGCTGCGGACCTAATCGCTTTTGTTATTTGTGCAACTTGGTGGTTTAAACAACTTGACTTCCAATCCAACGCTCTTCTTTCGCACATAGATCTATATGCATCCCAATTGGCTAAATCTATTTTAAATTTAGGTAGGGGAGGGGTAGGGGAGGTACTAAAATGTATGGAATAATCAATAGATATGGGGAAGTGATCACTACCGTGAAGGTTGGATAAGATTGACCAACTGCACCTGTGTGCTATCTGCGGGGTAATCAAGGAAAGGTCAACGTCGGTAAGGGAATTGTGTTTGGATAGATCTGTGGGAGATCCATTGTTGAGGACAATCAGATCTTGTTTCGATATTAATTTCTCGATTTTTTTACCTCTGGTGTTTGACTGACTAGAGCCCCATAGAGGGCTCCACGAGTTGAAGTCCCCCAGAACTATGTAGAGGTGTCTAACACTATCGAGAATGGCGGATAAGTCAGATGTTGTAAAACTTTGATTTGGAGGGATGTAAACATTGACAATCTGTACGTCAATGCTTACATTAAGCTCCAAAACAGAGCAGAGAATATTAGAGTCGATATTTTGGTGTAAGCGGGGGAGGTTTTGTTTGATAAGAATACCAATGCCTTGCTTAGCACTGATGTTCTGCGGTAAATTGTGGAAATAACCAATGTAGCCCTTGGGGCAGACAAAGTTTATAAAGTTACAGGGCAGGTTTGTTTCTTGTAAACATAAAATGTCAGTGGATTGTTCATTTATTAATATAGAAAGTTCATGATAATTGTTAAAAATTCCGCTTATATTCCATTGTAATATTTTAATTGGCATATATTAAAATAAATCAATAAGATTTCTGTTGGATATAGGAAACGCTATGAATGGACTATGGACTATGAATCCAATGTTTCCATTGATGAATCGGAGTCGGATGATATATTTAGCGTTAGATTTAGTTGGGGATTCTGGTACTTTGATTTTGTTTGCTTGGGTCTTGTAGGTCGGGTGCAGTGGAGAGAGATTTGTATAAATTTGGCATGTTCGTGGGAGTGGTCGTGTTGGTTACACTATCGGGCTTCGGAGTTAATGTGTTTGTTGTTGTTTTCGTAGGTATCGTATTTTGGGTTCGGTCGGTTGTGGACGGAGGGCTTGCTGCGCTGGCGACAGAAGCGAAAATAGTCGATGCGTTGTTATTGTTTTTTTGTCGTAAAATATTGCGGGCTTTACGGAAGCTGCATTTCTTGCTTGTTTTGATGCAGAAAAGTTCTCTCTGGAATTGATATTTTGGGCATGTTGGAGAGGCTGGATGACCGCCGCTACAGTTTGCACAAAAAATGCGAGTGCAGGGCACTAGAAGATGGGGAGAGAGGATACAAGAAACGCAAGTTGCAGTGTTCTTGAAGTGTTTCATTGTGTGTCCCAATATTTGGCAAGACTTGCACCTCATAGGATTAGGAAAATATTCCCCAACCTTTACGGTGTGCCAAGAGACGTCAAGCTTGCTTGGTATTTTGTAGGAATCAAACGTAACTAATATGTTCTCAGAAGGTTTGGGTTTGCCGTCAACAATTTTCGAGAATTTTTAGACGCTGTGCACATTTTGTGACTTATGCTCTTCTACAATTTCTGATTCGGGAACATTTATTAAGCAAGGGGCATAAATGGTGCCCTTGACAAAGCGTTAGCTTTTTCTCTATTTCGTCGTAATACTTAGTAAGAGAAAGTTCTCGGTTTCATAGTGTTTAATACTTGTTGGATAACACGTACCGGTGTTTTGTCGGCATATGTGAAATCTAGGCGTGCTACAATAGCCCTGATAGCTACCGCCTGATAGTGTCTAGAACAGTGTAAAAACAGTGTGAGCAGCGTTAGCCGCTTGTCTCCAAGAAACATAGTTTTTCAGATTGCCGTCAAATTCAGGGATAGACTTTACAATGTCTAGAGGCTCTTCGCACCTTACCCCATTGTCGATACTAATTGCCTCATAGATCTTGACTTCTGTATTTGCTAAAGACATAGACATTATTTCATCTTCTAATTTTTGGAATTTGTGTTCAAAGGCTTGGGCCTGTGCATTTAGCGCTGCCTGAACCGCGGCGCGCACGATTTCGAAACTATCGCTATTCGATATACTGACACTTTTTCCTATCGATTCCTATTCCTATTTTAAGGCTGACATGAAAGGCAAATGTAGATGTGTGATGTGTGATATAGCTGGATACAGTATTGATTGTATGTAATATCGGGGCAGTCGTAGAAGGAGGGCAGTATTATTGGCTTCTCCGACAACTCCGTGGTGCTGACCGTAATCGGGATAACTTACATATATTATACTGTTCTTATACTCTGTGCCCATGTCTGTTAGAATAGCCTTATGCTTGACGAATTTAAGTTTCACATATTTCCTGATGTCATTGTTATTGACTATGGGCTCCGGAAGCTCTGTCGATGGTCTGTATTTACTATAAAATGTCTCCCGTAAAGGTATGGTCTGAAGTATTTTATGGCCCAGTGGATGGCTGCTAATTCTTGGTGGTTGAATTGTTGGATTCTCCTTCTGTGAATTTGGTAGAACGCGCGTACGCCCATGTTCTTGCGTAAGTACCGCTCCGCAAGCGTATTTGCTAGCATCTGTTGTTATACAGAATTCTTTGTTGAAATCTGGGAATTGTAAGAGTTTTGTGCTAATTAAGGCCTCTTTTAAATAATTAAATGCATCATTACAATCCTTGATCCATTCGAAGTGGCCATTTTTCTTGCAAAGTTTTGTTATATGTCTAGAATAATCTGCAAAATTTTTTATGAATCTTCTATAGTAGTTACAGAATGCTACGAATCTTCGCGCCTCATCTGAGTTTTTTGGCAAAGGATAATTTTTTTATTGCTTGGTATTTATTTTCATCTGGTAATATACCCTTGTCTGTGCACCTATGACCCAGATACGTAACTTCGTGCATAAAGAATGAACACTTTCCTGGATGAAGTTTAAGGTTAAATTTGTTCGGACAACTCTATATGGTGAAATCCAACATAAGGTCCAAGCAGTAGTTCGACTATACCATCCTTTATTATTATTTCACTTTCTGCAATTTCTATAATTTTTATATATATACTGGTGTTTTATCTCTTATGCGAAGTTGTTGTTTATAAAAATTGTTAGGTAATATCGGTTCCGATTTAAGACAGAATATATCGCTATACGTTTTACACAGTTCTGACAATTTTGTTTGAAATTGAGAGGGAAAACTTAGTTTTTTTAATACTTCTTTTGTTCTATCATTATTGTACTTGGGGTTGTGTTCCTTGGGCTTTTGTATATCATAGTTTTCTAAAGATTCGAATTTTATTGTATTAACATTTAAACTAATTGTTTCAGAGTTTGTATTTAAAAATCGGACTGTTGCACAACTCGTGTTAACCAATGTGCTCGGAACCAGCACACCTTTAAATGGTTCTTGGCTCGGAATAAAAACGGACGGTTCTTTTGAGTTAATTTTTACTCTTCTAATTACTTCTGCTCTACATACTAGTAAGAGAGTATTGTCGGAAATTGTATTGTGCATTGGGATTTGTATTGGAAAAGTCAGGTTATTCGGTCTTAACACTAAAGAGCCTTGTGAGTCTTGAAAATACAGATACAGTTGAATTCTTTAATGAAGTCTATTCCCAGAATGCCATCGCATGGAATCGGAAAATCAGGTGGGACTATTTGAATGTCATGTGATATAATGACATTTTTTATTTTAAACTCCACTAACGCTAAACCCAAGGATTTTATAGAACCTTGTCCTATACCCGTTATGTTTGAAATTTTAGATCTGTCCAATTCGGGGTACTCTTGATTACATTGTTTGAGTAACGAAATCTCGGCTACCGTATCTACTAACAATGTTAAATACTTGTTGGTTTTTTCATATTTATCATTTATGAAAAAACTGTAAATGACCGAGAAGCATATGCAATTGGTAAATGCGCGCCCCCATGTTCTTGCGTAAGTACCGCACCGCAAGCGTATTTGCTAGTATTTGTTTTTATACAGAATTCTTTGTTGAAATCTGGGAATTGTAAGAGTTTTGGGCTCATTAATGCCTCTGTTAAATAATTAAATGCATCATTACAATCCTTGTTCCATTCGAAGTGGGCATTTTTCTTACAAAGCTTTGTTATATGTCTAGAATAATCTGCAACATTTTTTTTGAATCTTCTATAGTAATTACAGAATGCTACGAATCTGCGCGAGTTTTGGGCACTGGGTAATTTTTAATTTCTTTTTAACGACTTCCGCACTCGAAGAGAGATAGTCGATGACTGTTTACATCTTTAAATTCGGAAAATTGAAGGGCCTCTATATTGCTTTCATAGTACGTCCTGCTATCGTACGAGTTATGTACGGCAGCAGGGACTTCTTCCTAAAAAATGACCATATTCCAGATCTGAACTTTCGTCCCAGCTGAAACTTCGGACTTAGCATAGTTTTTATAATTATTATCATCTTTTTTTTGTTCAGTAAAGTTCAGTTTCTGAGTTCTCATGGAGACATCTTCATAAACTTTGCTTTTGTTTCCGGTTTGATCGGAAAGTAGGGTCTCCTTCCATGGCCTCGGGCACCTGATATTGGTTCCTTTGACCAAATTGTCGTTGCTTAGAACTACCGTGATCTCTATATCTGTAAGCCTGGTTTGGCTCAGACTTAACGTAGTGTGGATTCTTTTGTTCATTCCTCGATTTCTGGCTGTGTTGAATGCCTGTTTTTTAAGACTTTTCTTTTTCATTTGTAAATCTAGCAAGGATTGCGGCGTAAGCGCATCTGTCATTTGCCGATGCCGCTTGTTGAGCAAGTGCTAATGCGGAGGACATATCTTTGGATTGGCCTGGGAATACTCAATCTCAAGGGCTTCCTTAGCCCGGAGATGAAAGTATGAAGAGCATCACTCCTAAATTTCTCGTTCAACACGGCACCACCAAAAGTCTCGTGTGACATTAAAGTTTTATTTGTGAGAAGCGTTAGCTTTTTCTCTATTTCGTCATAATAATTAGTAAGAGAAAGTTCTCCGTCTTATACTGTTTAATACTTGTTGGATAACACGTACCGGTGTTTTGTCGGCATATGTGAAATCTAGGCGTGCTACAATAGCCCTGATAGCTACCGCCTGATAGTGTCTAGAACAGTGTAAAAACAGTGTGAGCAGCGTTAGCCGCTTGTCTCCAAGAAACATAGTTTTTCAGATTGCCGTCAAATTCAGGGATAGACTTTACAATGTCTAGAGGCTCTTCGCACCTTACCCCATTGTCGATACTAATTGCCTCATAGATCTTGGCTTCTGTATTTGCTAAAGACATAGACATTATTTCTTCTTCTAATTTTTGGAATTTGTGTTCAAAGGCTTGTGCCTGTGCATTTAGCGCTGACTGAATTTAAGTTTCACATATTTCCTGATGTCATTGTTATTGACTATGGGCTCCGGAAGCTCTGTCGATGGTCTGTTTTTACTATAAAATGTCTCCCGTAAAGGTATGGTCTGAAGTATTTTATGGCCCAGTGGATGGCTGCTAATTCTTGTTGGTTGAATTGTTGGATTCTCCTTCTGTGAATTTGGTAGAACGCGCGTACGCCCATGTTCTTGCGTAAGTACCGCTCCGCAAGCGTATTTGCTAGCATCTGTTGTTATACAGAATTCTTTGTTGAAATCTGGGAATTGTAAGAGTTTTGTGCTAATTAAGGCCTCTTTTAAATAATTAAATGCATCATTACAATCCTTGATCCATTCGAAGTGGCCATTTTTCTTGCAAAGTTTTGTTATATGTCTAGAATAATCTGCAAAATTTTTTATGAATCTTCTATAGTAGTTACAGAATGCTACGAATCTTCGCGCCTCATCTGAGTTTTTTGGCACAGGATAATTTTTTTATTGCTTGGTATTTATTTTCATCTGGTAATATACCCTTGTCTGTGCACCTATGACCCAGATACGTAACTTCGTGCATAAAGAATGAACACTTTCCTGGATGAAGTTTAAGGTTAAATTTGCGGCGTAACTGAAATACTTTTGTAAAATTGTTGAACATATGTTGTTCGAAGCATCCTATGACTACTAGATCATCCATGTAGATCATCTATGTATATAGGTTCCTAGACTGTTCGGACAACTCTATTTGGTGAAATCCGGACATAAGGTCCAAGCAGTGGTTCGACTATACCATCCTTTATTATTATTTCACTTTCTGCATTTCTATAATTTTTATATATATACTGGTGTTTTATCTCTTATGCGAAGTTGTTGTTTATAAAAATTGTTAGGTAATATCGGTTCCGATTTAAGACAGAATATATCGCTATACGTTTTACACAGTTCTGACAATTTTGTTTGAAATTGAGAGGGAAAACTTAGTTTTTTTAATACTTCTTTTGTTCTATCATTATTGTACTTGGGGTTGTGTTCCTTGGGCTTTTGTATATCATAGTTTTCTAAAGATTCGAATTTTATTGTATTAACATTTAAACTAATTGTTTCAGAGTTTGTATTTAAAAATCGGACTGTTGCACAACTCGTGTTAACCAATGTGCTCGGAACCAGCACACCTTTAAATGGTTCTTGGCTCGGAATAAAAACGGACGGTTCTTTTGAGTTAATTTTTACTCTTCTAATTACTTCTGCTCTACATACTAGTAAGAGAGTATTGTCGGAAATTGTATTTAAATGGTTCTTGGCTCGGAATAAAAACTGACGGTTCCTTTGAGTTAATTTTTACTCTTCTAATTACTTCTGCTCTACATACTAGTAAGAGAGTATTGTCGGAAATTGTATTGTGCATTGGGATTTGTATTGGAAAAGTCAGGTTATTCGGTCTTAACACTAAAGAGCCTTGTGAGTCTTGAAAATACAGATACAGTTGGATTCTTTAATGAAGTCTATTCCCAGAATGCCATCGCATGGAATCGGAAAATCAGGTGGGACTATTTGAAAGTCATGTTATATAATGACATTTTTTATTTTAAACTCCACTAACGCTAAACCCAAGGATTTTATTGAACCTTGTCCTATACCCGTTATATTTGAAATTTTAGATCTGTCCAATTCGTGGTACTCTTGATTACATTGTTTGAGTAACGAAATCTCGGCTACCGTATCTACTAACAATGTTAAATACTTGTTGGTTTTTTCATATTTATCATTTATGAAAAAACTGTAAATGACCGAGAAGCATATGTTCTTGCGTAAGTACCGCTCCGCAAGCGTATTTGCTAGTATCTGTTGTTATACAGAATTCTTTGTTGAAATCTGGGAATTGTAAGAGTTTTGGGCTCATTAAGGCCTCTTTTATATAATTAAATGCATCATTACAATCCTTGTTCCATTCGAAGTGGGCATTTTTCTTACAAAGCTTTGTTATATGTCTAGAATAATCTGCAACATTTTTTATGAATCTTCTATAGTAGTTACAGAACGCTACGAATCTGCGCGAGTTTTTTGCACAGGGTAATTTTTAATTGCTTCGTATTTATTTTTATCTGGTAATATACCCTTGTCTGTGCACCTATGACCCAGATAGGTAACTTCGTACATAAAGAATGAACATTTTTCTGGATAAAGTTTTAGGTTAAATTTGCGGCATATCTGAATACTTTTGTTAAATTGTTGAACATACGTTGTTCGGAGCATCCTATGACTACTAAGTCTTCCATGTATAGGGACGCCTTTTATGGTTCTAGACCGGAAAATGCTAGGGTCATCATTCTCATGAATGAATTTGGTGCCACTTTTAGTCCGTATGGCAATCGCGAATAGCGAAATGAATGATGTAAGGTTTCTGGACTTTTCGGACAACTCTATTTGATGAAATCCGGACATAAGGTCCAAGCTAGAAAGGTATTTAGCCCTACCTGATCCAATATATTTTCTATGCGTGGTAAAGGAAATTTGTCAGCTAATAATTTTTTGTTTATTTGTCTATAGTCAACCAATAGTCGCCATCGTTTATCTGTTGAATTTGTTAGGCAACAATAATGGACTGTTATATTCTGAAATTGATGGTTCGACTATACCATCCTTTATTAATTTGTCAACCTGTTTGTTTATTTCTAGCTTTTCACTTTCTGCATTTCTATAATTTTTTATATATACTGGTGTTTTATCGCTTTAGCGAAGTTGTTGTTTAGAAAAATTGTTAGCTGATATCGGTACCGATTCAAGTCCGAATATATCGCTATAAGTTGTACACAGTTCTGACAATTTTGCTAGGTATTGAGAGGGGAACTTTAGTTTATGTAATACTTCTTTTATTCTATCATTTCTGTACTTGGGTTTGAGTTCCTTATCTAACGACTCGAATTTTATTGTATTAACATTTAAACGAATTGTTTCAGAGTTTGTATTTAGAAATTGAACTGTTGAACAACCCGTGTTAACCAATGTGCTTGGAACCAGCACACCTTAAATGGTTCTTGGCTCGGAATAAAAGCGGACGATTCTTTCAAGTTAATTTTTACTGTTATAATTACTTCTGCTCTATGTGGCAGTAACAGAGTGTTTTTAGGAAACCGAATTGTGCATTGGAATTTGTATTGATAAAGTCAGGTTATTGTGTCTTAATACTAAAGAACCTTGTGAGTCTTAAAAAAATAAGATAAGTTGAATTCTTTAATGAAATCTATTCCCAAAATGCCATCGCATGGAATCGGAAAGTCTAGTGGAACTGTTTGAAAGTCTTGTGGTAAAATGACATTTTTGTTTTAAGTTCCACTAGCGCTAAACCCAAGGATTTTATAGAATCTTGTCCTATTCCCTTTATATTTGAAATTTTAGATCTGTCCAATTCGGGGTACTCTTGATTACATTGTTTGAGTAATGAAATCTCGGCTCCCGTTAAATTTTTGTTGTTTTTTTCATTTTTAACTTTTATGAAAGAACTAAGGCTAATATTGATTTTATATATTCTTACTGTTCTTCGTTTTCCTGTGTGACCCTAACATTTCTATTATAGTTATTTCCGCGGTTTGAGGAGTTGTGGGTTCCTTGCGATGTGGTGTTGTTGTGATAATAGCCACGGTTATTGTAACCGTGCATGAAAAGTTTTACCTTATCAATTGAGCAGTTTGTTGTCATTACCTTCACCGCACTTTGGGTGCTATATTTAGATGCTAATTCTAGTGGTAAGCGCTCGTTTATATAAGCCCCTTGTAATGTTCTGGTCAGATCTTCTACTTCTTTGGCATATGCATTTGCCGTTTTGTTTTTCTGCTGCAAATTCCTAACTTTGGCTGATAAAACCTCAACCGACTGTTCTTTGACTGATTTACTCAGCTTTGCCACAATTGTTGCTATTGTGTTTTCCTCTCCAATGAGGTTGCGTGCATGTCCTTTTAATTTTGTCTTTATTAGTTTGACTGCTGTGTTTTCATATGATTCTTTTATTTCATCTATAAGCTCCAAGACATCTAAGAAACTTTGTAGATTTTCTGCTTTGCCATAAAACTCAGGAATTAGTGAAGCCGCAGTTTTTAAGAATTGGACATTGGTTGCCATTGTGGTCACATTGTTGCCTCTTCCAAGTCCTCAACTATGTTGTTAATGTTTTCTGTATCCACCTTTACTTCTGTTTTGCTGACTTCTAGGGGCTTTCGAACCCTATGAAATCTTCACTGGTATCTTCCTTAAAAATATCAACCAACGAATTATCGTGGATGTCCGCGTAGGAAATTGTTATATTTGCCTCTATTGTGTATTTACCTTCTCTGGTATATGGAAAACAATCTCATACTTTTGGAGAGCTTATCTTACAATAGATATAATCTGATTATAAATAAGTATTACGTGACTTTCATGACAAGTAGATACTGATTCTCGACTTATTGCTATCGCTCTTCTTACTTTGTTGGCGTTAGTGATAATTTCGCCCAAATGTTTTTGGAGCGTGTTATCTTTTTCTTTCTTCGAGTTTTGTTTCTTTTTTTTTCTTCGAGTTTTTTTTCTTTTATTTATGTGTGTATTTTTGTTAACCCACTTATAACTTCTGAAAATCTCGGTATTTTTATTAGCTAAGAAGTTTTCTAGTCTTAACTATAGGCTACTATTAGCCTGATTAGCAATATTTATGCTGATTTTGAATTGTATGTTTTCTGCCAGCATTTCGTTGTGGTTTTTCTCTTTTTTTTTGTTCAAATTTTATCGAGGTCTTGAGCTCGGCTCATATGCTCTCTATACAAATTTTCTCTTTTAATACATTTTTTTAGATGTATTGCACTTTAAACACTACAACAACAGAATTACAGTTATTATTATTATCAAATTATATGTACATGGAGGTAAAAAGAAGAGTTTGGTCAACTATGACATTATTCACGACATTAGCCGTATTGTCTTTTACTTCTTCCTCTTTTGAGCTCCACAGACCCATTTTTACTTTTTAATTTTGATTAAGATTTTTATAAATGTAGAGGGGATAAGATGTTTAGGAACCTATATATGATGTGGTTAACTTTTAGTTTACATATCAGCGATATTCAAGTTACAATAGCTTTATTTATATTAAGCTTACACCAAAAGTTGTGTGTTAGTACATGAGTTTATGTGAAAAAAATAAGTTAATGAACTTAATCATTGCACCCGGCGTAAACGCGTTGTAACTGCAAAAAAAAACTGGCGGTGAACTAATTACTTAGTCCGCTTCTTCTTCTCCCGGTGGAGAAGGCAATTTAATTCCTTTAGTTGCCGTTTCAATTTTTCCTGTTTAGTTTGGGGTCTTCTTTCCTTCAAAACTCCGATGATCACCGCTCGCTCTTTTAGGAGTATAGCTCGCTTGCCGACTCTTTTTTTTTTTTGAGTGCAGTTGCGTTAACTCTCGCTGCTTGCCTTGCTTTATATTCGGCAATGGTCAAAGGTCTTGGTCCATCCTTCGGCTGCGCCTCCAGTGCCTCTTGAAGTGAGGGTTTGTCGTTTTGTGGTGCGGGTGTACCATCCATACCTTTCCAACGGTGGTTCAGCCAGCGGATATTGCTTGCGGTACTAGTACTAGTCGGCGGTCCTGCCTACCATGCGTTGTAAATGGTTTTTCTTGTTCCTTTTATTATTATTAATATTCTATTTATTTTATTTCAGTACTTTATTCTTATGGTTTTTTATGGATCACATTAATATTCTTTATTATTAAATGTTTCGTGTATGCAGTGTTTTTTTTTGTACTTTTTCGCACTCTCTGGTCCTGTCACGGTCGCCAAGTAATATTGTGAGAAATCATAATACGATGTCGTTGTGAGTGGTATTCCAGACTGAACTTTTATTCGCGAACATTTCTTCTTAAAAGCTAAAAGCTGAAGTGAGCAGCGATAGGAGTTTATACATGTATTGGTATGTTTGTCTTATGTTTATATATACCACGAGACGGCTGGCTATAAGTGTTAGTTGGTTTAAGAGCCAGTCGTCTCCGTTGGAATGCATGATCAGCATTTTAGGGCCGGCACGATGGCCGGACTCTTGATAGGGAATGTGTTAGTTTGTATGGGCATAAACAATGTATGTATTAATGTAATTAAAATATAATTAAAATTATATACTCTGCTCGCTACAACGGTGTTTGACAAATACCCCATGCCGAATACCTCTATGATATTGGGGATCTTGGGCAAGGCCAGATATTTCACGACTCTGGACCTTAAGTCAGGCTACCACCAGATCATGCTTGAAAAATGCAGCCAGCATATTTTAGAGGACAATTGATGATATTTTGCGGGAACAAATCGGCAAATTTTGTGAATGATGTGTTTATTTTTTTAGAAAGCGAAGAATCCCTCATCACGCATGTAGACTGGGTACTGAAAAGTCTTTACGAAGCCAACATGAGGGAGTCAGTAGGAAAATCGCGCTTCCTTAAACAAAAGCGTAAGTTTTCTTGGATTCATAGCCACCAGGAGCGGTGCAACAACCGACCCAGAGAAGCCATTCACGACTTCCCGGAACCAAAATCCGTATTTGAAGTCAGATCATTCCTCGGCCTAGCAAGCGACTATGGGCGTTTCATAAAGGATTTCGCAGTAATAGCAAGACCCATTTCAAACATCTCAAAAGGCGAAAACGGAAGTGTTAGTAGGCATAGGTTACGAAACATTCCGGTACAATTCTCTGAAACGCAGTAACAAGCCTTTCAGAAATTACGAAACATCTTGGAAACATCTGAATGCTGAGATACCCAGATTACAAAAAGGCGTTCGATCTAACGACGGACGCCTCGGCCTATGGTATCGGCGCAGTCCTATCTCAAGAAGGACGCCCCAAAACAATGATTTCGAGAACATAAAAAGACAGACAAATCAATTATGCCACCAATAAGAGGGAGTTATTGGCCATTGTATGGGCTTTGGCCAAGCTACGGCACTACTTATATGCCGTAAAAGAAAATAATATCTTTACCGACCACCAGTCATTTACCTTTGCAGTATCGGAATCCAATCCGAATGCAAAAATTAAAAGGTGGAAAGCTCGCATTGAGGAGTCTGGTGTCTGGTGCGCGTATTCATTACAAGCCCGGTATACACGAGCGAACTCTCCCTGACCCACACAATTTAAACAACGGATAAGCCCTTGAACTGTTTTCAGAATCAAATAACTCTAGAAGAGGCACACTTTCCGTTAAAACGCAGCTTTGTACTCTTTGGAAATAGGAGACGACACGCGGTAAGCTTTTCCTGCAAAGAGTCATTACTGGATGAGCTCGCAAACATTATTGTTGCTAAAGGCGTCATTCATTGCGATCTGCAGACGCTAGCGATGATACAGGATGATTTGGTGCGGCAATTCCCAGCCACCAAATTCTGGCACTGTAAAAACCGTGTAACGGATATTTTCGCAGCCACGGAGAGGCGCGAAATCATGACTGCCGAACATAATAGGGCACACAGATCGGCACAGGAAAACGTCAAAAAAGTACTCTCCGAGTATTATTTTCCCAAAATAGCTGAACTAGCCAATGAAATCGTTCAGAACTGCGCAAGGCCCAATATGACAGGCATCCAAAAAAACAGGAAATTAGCGAGTCACCGATTCCTTCCTGTGCAGGGGAGATGTTACACATTGATATATTTTTAACGGACAGGAAATATTTCCTAACCTGCGTCGATAAGTTCTCAAAATTCGCAGTTGTGCAGCTTATCCCCTCTAGAACGATTGAGGACCCCAAACCTGCACAGTTACAGTTAATGTAACGTTTCCCAAGAACCAAGACGATCTATTGTGACAATGAACCGTCATTGAATTCACATACAATCTCAACCATGTTGACTAACCACTTTGGAGTTAATATCGCAAATGCAACATTCTTACACAGTGTATCGAACGGCCAGGTGGAACGCTTTAACAGCACTCTGGCAGACCTAGCCAGATGCTTTAAAATCGAAAACTTATTTTACTGGCCCCTGCCAGATATACCAAATCTATCCATTCGGTCATCGACAAGAGTAGTAGTTACGTCAACATTGTCGCTCCGGTAAAGTGACGACTAAGCAATGGGCCGGACGCTCGTGCACAGACGGCAAACGCAGCATATTTGCGTGGCGACTGTGAGCTTCTGTTAGCCATTGGAATATTTCCTGGAGTTAGTTCATTTTTCAATGCTGAATAAAGAGCACAAACTCATTCGCTGAATACCTCCGGTAACTGCTGTTAAACATTTTATTATTACAACACTGACTGAGTCTCTAGGTCAGCAGGTTACGATGGGAAGTCACCCTTCCATCGTAATCATCCTAACTCGTCGATAGATGACAACAGCCAGCCGACAACCTACACGGAGACGGCTGCGAGGGAAGGAAAATACTCATCGAGAGAAATATATTATATAAAATTAATTTATATATATAGAAGATATTGGAGGTATACACCAAAGCGGGAGGTTCCTAAAAATGAAAAAAAAGTTTAATTTCTAGGCACTTACAATAAAACTGGCACTCTTATTACCGTTTATTGCAGATGCGTACAGGAATACAGTTCATAAGGCTTAATGACGACACGGAAAATCCTAAAATTATTGGGACTTTTGTAAGGGGCTAAATTCATGGAGGTACCTGTTGAAGTTACAGATTGATTTGTATCAGTTTATTTTTTTAGTACCTGTGATTTAATTTTAGTCTTTATTTTTTTTTTAATGGTGTTATTTTATATGATTATTTTGAGTTTGGGTTGTTTGGTATTCTATTTTATAGCATCCGAGGTTTCATCTTAAATGTCAAACGTAATACAAATAAGTATTAAATAAACTTTTAAGCTGACAAGACTAAGTGCAACTGATGAGTTCAAAGTTTAAAGAAATTATGAGTGTGGGGAATAAAATTTCAAGTTTGGGTGAGTGTTTGTATAATTATACCCGTTACTCGTAGAGTAAAAAGGTATACTAGATACGTTGAAAAGTATGCAACAGGTAGAAGGATCAATAGCGAAGTCGATTGAGCCACGTCCATCTGCCCGTATCTAGGTAACTAGAAGTGATAGAATGTTCGGATTAAGCATGTAGGTTTTTATGTTGCCCCAAATGCAAATTATTTTTTTCCCATCTAGCTACGCCCCAATAACGCCCACAAAACCCGAAAAACCAAAAATGCAAAAATCACGTGGCGTATAAAACCTAGAAAGTTAAGCTTAAAAACACGTATTAAAGAGCTGCCACTGCAACTTGTCACGAGTTTTCATCCCGCCACGCCTACTCTAACGCCCACAAGCCGCGAAAAAGTTTGGCGTATATAATCTTATTATGAATGCCTTCGCTTGACCTTGTATAACTTATTTCTGTTAATATCTATCGATTTGATAGAAGATTTTTTAAATCAAAACATTTTTTCGCAATTTATCAAGAAATTAAGGTTATCAGGCCTCACATTGTTTGTGACGTCACTATCAATTACTCAACATGCTTCCTCTGTAAAAAAATTGTCTACATCAGTAACGGGTATCTTATAGTCGCGGCACTCGACTATAGGATTTCCTCTTGTTTTTTTTTTGTTTTTTTATAGAGCGATAAAAAATAAACAACAATTTAATTAAATATTTTGAATACATTTCATTATAAAGCTACACGACGTTGCATTATAAAATTGAAATTTGTTTTTTTAAACAGTTTTATTTTTATTGCAATTCAACTTGAGAAGCAACTAAAAGTTTTTAATTGCTGTTGTCTACACCATTACGTGGAGAATTTTTACTGTAGTTCATGTCAGTGAATTCAGATCCAAACGCACTGACTATGTTGGTTGTACTACGCCGTTTGGGAGGAGCGGCTCTCCTTTTCGGCATGATTTTAGGTAATTCAGTTTCCTTGTGTCACTGTTGTCTTTCTTGCTATTAATCACCTCGAAGAAGAATGTGAGCCACTCTTTTGGGTTTCCATTAAATTGAGGAAGATCCACTCTTAGTAGCTCCGGAATATCTTCTTTTATGATGCTCAAGTCGCTTATTTTTCTATCAATTTTCTTAGATAGCAAGTTGACTGTGCATTCTAATTCATCGATCGTGTCGATTGCCTCTAATCTTGAAAAAGTGGTCTGTACTTTTAACCAATGGAGGTTCATCTAGTCCTTGTGTTCAAGGATGTCTTCCATATTGCTGCGCTCTTTTATGTGCTGTTTCACCTTCTAGGCTCTTTTATCCACGAGTTCCACCCAAGTTCTACTGGGCTCAGACTTCTATTTGATGCATATTCTTTTGAGGCTCCTGCTTTTGATGTACTTGCCATGGTGTGATTGGCAACTTCGACCTTCATCAGAGACTCTTTATATTTCTTGATAAGTGCCATGGTGGTCTCGTACAATTTGTTATTAAAATATTCGTGATTAATGACGCCAATTTTGGTCAGCATTGTGTGATTCGCAGAGAATATTGCTGCCGAATCATCTATTGGTGATGTGCTTGCCTTTTTGGATATCCCTTGCAAGATCTACTAACGAAGCACCACTTGCCCCTTCAGCAATTCCATTGTTTTCTCGGATAGCATCTTGTTCTTTCGATCTTAGTATCGTGCTGTGTCTCGACTCAAAACTTTTTGTGGTTAGCCAAATTATGTAAAACAAGTTCACAAATTTTTTTCAATTTTCACTTTTTGCTTTCTGCTGTTTAAAGCCATAGAAACGCTTCAATTGGTAAACTTGTAGGATTTTTTACACGAAGGACCAAAATGTTTACACGTGGAGAATATTTACTGTAGCACTTGTTCGGGAATTCAGATCCATCATCATCTTTAAACCTAAACTAATGCTGAGTTTGTAAGTATTCAGCGGTATCTTAAAATACTTATGTATGTTTGTAAGACACACAACAGAGAGATAAGGCCATCTGTTCATGATGATCCTAAAATACTTATGTGCTAACAGCGAGATAAGGCTATCTCTTCGGGACGATTATTCCCATATCCCTATAGTGTAGATGCGCTGTACTTTAGTTTAAGTACAACTAGATGGCTATGATTGCCTGCCTTATCTGGTGGGCGTCCCATGTTCATGTTTGAACAGCTGTAGATTAAGTAAATCAGGGCAGTTTCCAAATTTTATTCCGAGTTAAAACTAATACCAAATCAACTCCGTAACAAAACCGGTAGTGAACGCTGGTTCTTATGGGCTATTAAGCTGTCACATTAGTGATAAAAACATGGTTTCCCCCACCCCGAAACCCATTATCGGTCATCTACTGTGATAAGGATTCCCCCTCACCACCCTTTTAGTCAGTATGGATTCTGGCACAGAAATCATAAACCCATAAATTATAGTTTTATAATATCAGTGCACGTGTTCAAAGAAGTAATAAAATGTGACGATTGTGTCATGATTAGTTTTCCGACCCCCCCTATCTGTAATTTGGGAATATTGAAATGTATTCCTGACCCTAATTAGAGGGAATGGGAACGTCTTAAGGGGTTGCATTTTCTCAAAACACACTGTCAATTTCTACATATGTAAGCCTCTGTCTACGTGTGTGCGTGTGTATGGTTGAGTGGGAACCCCAGATGTGTGTGAAAAGGGTCGGATACTTATCACGATATGGAGAACCGATATACGTTCATGGACGCACCATAATAAATTGTCAAGTGCATAGTCAGGTATAAGTCAATGTTTCAAGTTGTTTATTCAAATATCAGATTTTTTAGATTTCAATGCTTTAAACAAAGGGACACAGACTAAATAGTTTGCATTACAATCGTCGTTTCTTAACGCTCGCATATTTCACCGAAATATACAGTTATTGGGTAAGCATGGACCAACTCAATTAACTGAAGGAGGAAAGGGATTCAAGGAGTGTAACGTTGCAGTAATTGTTTTCTGAGAACATGTTTCTAAGACATTTCTATTCATATTTCAAAGTGTTTGTGTGTCAGATATATGACTTTCAATATAGTTGAAAAACTGAATTGGATTGTTGGGAGGTCTAGGAGTATAACATATCTGTATGCCCTTTAAGTATAAAAAGGAGAGCAGTCAAATTGTTCAGCATCAGTTCGTCAGGAGCACCAAAATCACCATGAGCGTAATATCTGTGGAATTTGTGGGAAG